>NC_085868.1:53824304-53829304 GCF_034702125.1 Engraulis encrasicolus | reverse complement strand
TTTTTTGGACAGAAACCCCATTAATTTTAGATTGGCAGAATGAATCCCATTTTAAGCTTTTCTTGGTTACATCTCCTCTTCTACACCCTTAAAAATGATGGGTTGAAAATAACCCAATTCTTACTACCGTGCTGGGTAACTATTGGACCAACCTCGCATTGGGTTGTATTTATACAATGAATTGGGTTATACATTTCAACCCAACAGGTTGAGTAAAACAATTAACTCAAATGTGGGGTTATTTCTAACCAAACCGTTATATTGAATGTACTTCATTGTTGGGTTATTACATCATATCCTATATATGGGTTATACAGCCCCAATATTCTGTTTAAATTACTTAATTATGAAGTTAAATTTACCCAATAAATGTATCACTTATTATATGTGACACAGACTGTGCAAAATAAGCACACCAGTTTGTGCAATACATTGATTTTATTGTCCCATTTTGTTTTCACACTTTTCAACAAAGATGATTGCATTTAAATATAAAATAGAGCAATATAACAGACATGTTATCATACAGTCAAAAAAGGCAGGAAGGGATATTATTCAAAAACATGGACAAAAAAAATGGAAAAATGATAGGGTAACAACACACTGGGAAACACTTTCAAGCATTGCACATTATGGAAAACTCATTATTTACTAATATAGAAAAATAACATAGCCTACTTTTTCAATATACACTTTCAAAGTTTACAAAGAAGACCCATGTTGAAAGTGAAGGGCATTATGCCTTCAAGTTGTTTCTAGGAGCACATTTTTACTTGGGAATAGAATGGGGAAAGGTTATATGAGAACCTCAATGTTGATACAGAGATTAATAAATGTGTTTGTAAGACTGCTTTGTGACAGTACCTAAACACTAGAAACAACCAAATAGCTGAGGTCATTGTAGTGTCACCATGAATTTGCTGTATTGATGTAAACCAGGGGTGGGGAACTTATGTCTGGAGGGCCGTTTGCGGCCCTTGAGGCCGTTTTATCCAGCCCCTGAGACAATTTTAATATTATGCAGCTTCATATGAAATATGGCATATTTTGTAAAAGAAACATTTGCAATACAATGAAAGTTATATTCAGGGGACATATAGAAGTTAAGGTCTGGTTTAAGGTGGCTGCATTCCATATAGGCCTAGAGGGCAGGGGGAAATCCTACTTGGTTTGTGTTAATTGTAAGGCCCTCGGAGGACTTTCACGGCCCTCAGAGTAATTTGAAGTGGCCCTTCAAATGAAAAAGGTTCCCCACCCCTGGTGTACACTTACAATAATACACAGTGTTTCCAAAACCAAATGTGTAGAGCAGTGCATTCTGTGTAGAATTTGCAATAAAATCTTAGCTGGGTGTCCCTTTTAAAGGACTGTGCGCATTGAAGCTGGAATTGCTGCCTCCGCCTCCTGGGTACAGAAGCCTCGTCAAAACTCTCTCGGCCTCTGAATGAAAAGAAAAACACACATGCGACATAATCATTTAGTTACAAAATTATAAAATGATGATGACATTGCAAGACAGGTCAGACCATCTGTGAAATAAATGGCTAAATAAGAAAGTGTTAGCTAGTAAAGAAAGTGTTGGCTATTAAAAACAAATATCAGAAAACAAAAATGCTTCTGATATGAGGATCCAATTGAATGAGGTCAAATCACTAGCAATGAAACTCAATTTGGTCAAGGCTTAAGTGTATAAGGATGCACTAGTGGTAGCCAAACTATTGCAACACGGACAAAACAGTGACTTACCCACAGTAGGCTAGTGCTGCACAATGAAGAATGCCTCCTTTCTTTCAGCAACATCCAAGCAAATAGCCTAAAAAAATGATGAGAAACACATTTGAAATTATTCTAACTGAATAATAGGCCACATCCATTTAGTTGCAGCAAAATATATTTTTAAGTAGGCTATGCTCATCACATTACACCAAGGAGGTCTATCATTGCATTACACCAATGTCAATACATTATTTTTCTTTGAAAAGCACCGTATTCGCTTTGGCCTGCCCACACCGAAAACTATAAATAGGGCCCACTACTCACGGCAGTCAGTCGGTGCACTGCACTGTGACAGGTGACAGCTCTGTTCAGTCCTGGACGTCTCCTTCCTTCTTTTCATAGCTGCAATCATATAGCAAATAGAAAGCCACATTGTTGTTAAACCAGAGGTAGTAGCTATACCATGCTCGCTGACATACAGTGTTAACCGTCCAATTCGCGGACGTCCAGGCTTATCTGAAAAGCTGGTTCTAAAACCACACAGACTAGCAATCAGCCATGAACTAGCCTACCTTGCGCAGAGCTGCAGATGCCAGCAGCAATAGTCCAACTGAATAGGGATACACGGCACGTCCGTATTTTCCGTTGTTGTTAATTTCTCTAACTTGTGCTGATTTGTGCTACTTATTCCACGCGAACTCGCGGCAGAGAGTTGATAATATTTGCCCGCCGAGAGACCAACTTCAGAGCGGCGGCACTGCGGCCAGTTATTTGTGTCGAGAGTTACCGTGGAAACCAAAAGACGGTTGGACACAGATTGAAGTTACAGGCGAGTTTCGTGAAATTAAAATTCATCCCATCTGGTTTCGAGACGAGATTCATTCCAGTGTTTCTTATGATTAGATTAGTTGACTCCATTTCCATTGCTTTAGGTAATTGAGAGTAACCAACGGTTTAGGTTTGTGTAGAGACTACCTTGGGCAACGGTCTTCTTATTCTATGGGTTCATACTTCATAGATCGATCGTATGGAAGATAAGTAATGCGTTGGATGAACGAATGACTATCACAACTATCACACATCTATCAGTAAAACAGTAAAAACACATTACAAACCTTCATTTTTGTTGAAGACTCCGGTCAGTTCACTTCTTCCAGGGCGGGCAGGCAGAAAGAACGTTATCTGCAGGGAACTCTGATTTCAAACGTAGCAGGGCAACACAGTGTTGGGTACAATAAACCAGTGAGTTGGGTTATTGTGTAACCTAACTAATAACCCAATCAGCAGAGTAGCATAGATGTTCCCCACTGTACCAATATTGAGTTAGAGTAACCCAACACTGCATTAGAATAACCCAACACGTTTACCCAACAGCTGTTATTCAGCACTTGGGTTGACAAAACAACCCAGCATTTCTTAGTGTGTAAATATGGTGGCGGGAGCATCATTATATGCGGCTACCTTGCTGCCTCAGGCCCTTGACAGTTTGCTATTATCAGTGGAACAATGAACTCAAGTTTATTGTGATATTTTACAGAAAAAAATGTGAGGAAGTCTGTCACACAGTTGAAGCACACAAGAGTATGGGTCCTGAAATGTGACAACAACCCATACTTTAGAAGCAAATCGACTTTAGAATGGCTTCAAAATAATGAAATACACATTCTGAAATAGCCCAGTCAAAGCCCTGACAAAAAACAATTGAGATTATATGGCATGAAGTCAAGAAAGCTATGCACTCCAGACATCCCACAAACCTTGCTGATGAGAGGCAGTTCTCTAAAGAAGAGGGAGACAAGATACAAACAGATTGTTTTGTTAATCTGATCTGCAACTACAGGACAAGTCTGGTTGATGATATTGCAACTAACTGAGGGTTAAAACCTACTTAATGCAAGGGTGTACTTACTTATGCCCTGCTCTCCTGTGAATGTTATGGCCTCATGAAAATATGATAACATGTAAATGTTTGGGTGGAATTAATTAAAGCAGACTCTGATTGTTCCTTCTTGAGATTTCCGGGAAGATCAGACCATGTTTTATGATAAATTTTGAAAGAAATGTAAGAAATTTCAAAAGGTGTACAAACTTTTTCCTGGGACTGTATAGGGGGTGCAGTGTCTCAATGAGCTAAGATACCATATGTGTGTATGTGTGTATGTGTGTGTGTGTGTGTGTGCATGCGTGCGTGCGTGTGTGTGAGAGATTATTATCAATGCTTAATTTAAATGTTTTTTAGTTAAAACTGCACATTGGAGACTGGTCAAACGCAATTTCATACTTCTGTGCTAACCCTGTTACATAGATTTTTGACAATAAAGTCCACTTGACTTGACTTGACATAGGCCTACCATTACGCCAGCAACCTGGGTTCCTTTCCAGCCTGGGGTCCTTTGCAGATCCTTCCCTGTCTCTCTCTCTCCCCACTCGCTTCCTGTCTCCCTCACACTGTTCTGTCTCAAAAACAGGCATGAAAAGCCCCCACATTTTTTTTTCTAAAAGTCTCGTATATTGACGGGTTGAGTGTAACAGACTGTAGTTTTACCACCTTGCCGGTCAGAAGGTGCTAATGACAGAGTAAGATCAGACCATCTCCCATCGTCCACGGAGACGGATTCCTCATGGCTTTTGCCAGACTGATTGACGGAGTCAACAGTCGGCTATTCGCCCAGGCTAGGTCAGAAGGTGCTTGTCCATTTAAATGTTATGACGGCTATCTTTCTGGCCAGCTTGACTGGCACCAGTCCACCAGAGGGCATGTGATCCCGTGTGTGTGTGTGTGTCTGTGTGTGTGTGTGTGTGTGTGTGTGTGTGTGTGTGTGTGTGTCTGTGATCCTTTCATACCCAGCAAAAAGGAGATATCTCCAAGGGACAGACAGATGCATAAGTGCACGCAGGCACACACGCCGCACACACACACACACACACACACACACACACACAGACACACACACACACACACACACAGTGTGCAAGGCTGTCATATCTCTCTTCAAACACCTGTAGGCACCTGTGAGAGAAGTAATGGTCAGTCTCAAACTCCCACAGCAGAACAGCAAAGGGTGAACACACACACACACACACACACACATATACACACACACACACAGGCACGCACATGCACATACACACATACGCACACACACACACACACATATACAAACATGCACGCACATACACACATACGCACATACGCACGCACACACACGCACGCACTCTCTCTCTCTCTCTCTCTCTCTCTCTCACTCTCTCACACACACACACTCTTCATAAGCACACTTGCT
>NC_085868.1:53699304-53819304 GCF_034702125.1 Engraulis encrasicolus | reverse complement strand
ATTTTTTTCCTGAATACTTCACGAAATGAGTGAGATACGGTTGGACAGAGACATAGACTAGTGCAATATTCAAAGCTTGTTTCCAATCATGCATAGAGCCAGGGACTTGTTCACAATAAGTAAGACACACACACACACACACACACACACACACACACACACACACACACACACACACACACATCTGAATTATGCAGCACACACAGACAGAGGAACAGACTTACAGTAGCTCCTTTGTCTTCTTCTCCTTCTCCTTCTTCATCCTCTTCTTCTTAATCCCTCTCCTCTCTTCCTTCTCTCTTCTTTTCATCCCCGTAATTTCTGTTTTTATCCGGATCACACCGCACTCTCGACTAAAAAGGTGCCAAACATAGACCGAAAGCTTGGCCTATTATTAAAAAGAAAACAAAGGGGATTTAAGTGTGCAGACATTTTTCTTTCAATTTTACACATCCCCGTAATTTCAAAAGGCCGTATTTAATGCCGTATTGCCACCTCCTCCTAATCCCACTATATACATTGGCCATTTTATTTCATATCCATAATTGTGCCATTGTTACAGTTGGTATTAACTGGTGGTAATATGCTTCCCATCTAATCAGGGACGGATCTAGCCATTGTGGGGCCCTAGGTGAAATATAAACATGGGGCCCCCAAAAGTTTAGATATAGATATAGAATTCTGTGTTTTGTTGATATTTTACTGTTTTGTCTCATTAATATCGCAGATGTGACATATTACGATCAGTCCTATTTTTTTGTGTGTTTACCACGGCTGGTGTGAAAGTTAGGGCAGAATTGGTCGGGGCCCTCGACAAGTGCCTAGGTTTGCCTAATGTAATGTCCGCCTCTGTCTCTACTACCAAGGGCATAACGGTGTTCATCATTTAGAGTTGGCCTGCCGGAACTCTGACCCTGTAGCGAAGGGGAGTAGAGTTGCCCAGCCGGGCCTCGAACCCGGACCTTCTGGGGTAGTAAACTGGGGCTCTGACGGTCAGAAGGTCTGGGTTCGAGTCCCGGCTGGGCAACTCTACTCCCCTTCGCTACAGAAATCGCCGCCATGTTCTTAAAAAAAAATTGTAACTCCCGCCCTTGCTACCCATACGCCCATCTGATTGGTTATTGGACCATCAAATTTGCATGATATAGAGAGCTCGTCTATATCAAATCGCATCCCGCTGCAATATCGCTTCACCTCCGCCCTGTCATTCAAAGTCAATGAGAGCGGAGCGGAAATACTCTGTGTGGGTACGGGCCGTTAAGAGCCAGGCTCATTGGCAATGACAGTCAGAACACCCTCAACCCCTTTAATGTTTAACTTTAATGTTTCCACTGTTGGTCCGAGCCTGTAATTTTTTTGTTTTTGTTTTTATATATGCAATAATAGCATGTGGGGCAGTGGTGGCCTAGTGGTTAAGGGGATGGGCTTTAGATCAGAGGTCAAATCAGGTTCAAATCCTTCCACTCCCTATCCCATTCCATGGCTGAGGTGCCCTTGAGCAAGTCTCCCAACCCACCCCACATTGCTCCAGGGACTGTAACCAATACCCTGAAAAATAATAACTATAAGTCGCTTACAATAACGACAGTATAAGTTGCTTTGGATAAAAATGTCAGCTAAGTGTAATGTAATATGATGTAATAGGCTTTGGTCATCTAACACATGTCATCAAAAGTGCATGCAGTGTAGTGGAAGGTGCTTTGTTGTATCGCCTGATGCGCCATTGCACTTCTCACGTGTCCTCTGAGTGAGTGTGCGTGTTTGTGTCTCTACGTGTGTGTGAGTGAGTGTGTGTGGTTGTGTCTCTGCGCGCGCGTGTGTGTGTAAGCTGCAGATGTGCTATAGCCTGAAGTGCTATTGTATTTCTCACGTCTTCTTTGAGTGTGTGTGTGTGTGTGTGTGTGTGTGTGTGTGTGTGTGTGTGTGTCTTCACTACAGATGACCTATAGCCTGAATTGCGATTGTATTTCTCACGTCTACTTAGTGCCGTCATAAGGAGGATCGCCTGCCTGGGAAAGAAAGAGGTAAAAGGTAGATTTAAACCCTAGCAGGAAATAACCTACTTAGCACCAGTGGCTAACGCAGTTAGCGCACGGACCAAATGATACAGGCACTCACTCTCTCTCTCACACACACACACACACGCACACATACGCACACACACAGGCACTCTCTCTCTCTCTCTCACACACACACACACATGCACGCATACACACACACACGCACGCACGCATACACACATGCACGCACACATACGCACACACACACATATGCACGCACACACACACATATGCACGCACACACACATACACACACACTCGAATGATACATGGGCCGAGCGTAATTAGCTTAGCACATTTCAGGGGCGGGGAACAGAGGAGGAAAAAAATAATCAAATGCCGTAACGTCGTTAGCTGATACGTGGATGGATCACACACTCTATCTCTCTTGCTCTCGCTCTCTCACACACACACACACACTCACAAAAACGCAAGTCGTTAGCTGAAACAAGCACGCATCACGGAGAGTGATTGAAACGTTCTCCGGAACCCAGGCTTTGAAAAAACACACACTCCATCTCTCTGTCTCTCTCTCACACACACACACACACACACACACACACACACACACACACACACACACACACACACACAGCAAGGCTTTGCTGCCCATCTCCTCTTCCTCAGCTTGATGTGTGTGTGTGTGTGTGTGTGTGTGTGTGTGTGTGTGTGTGTGTGTGTGTGCCGTCTCGTCTTCCTGGGCTGCCTGGATGTGCGGTGCGGTGCGCTACGCTGCGTAGTCCTTCTATTCCGCACGCTCCTCATCCATCGCACCCTAATGTCATTGTGGAACACATCAGCGTCATTACAGGACGGAGATGAGCATGTGTGTGTGCACTCAGGGTTGTTAATGTGCACGTGTGTGTGTGTGTGTGTGTGTGTGCACTCAGGGTCGTTAATGTGCACGTGTGTGTGTGTGTGTGTGTGTGTGCACTCAGGGTCGTTACGTTTCAGTGTGTGTGTGTGTGTGTCTTTGTAGTAGTAGTAGTGTGTGTGTGTGTGTGTGTGTGTACTCTGGGTCGTTAGGGGCCCTCGTTCGCCTCATAGATGGGGGCCCCCCACTCTAACCCTAATGGCCCTCCATGGATATCACACACACACACACACACACACTCCCTCTCTCTCTCACACACACACACTTTCTCTCTCTCTCTCTGACATACACACTACTACTACTACACTCTAACTCTAATGGTCCTCCATGGATACACACACACACACACTCCCTCTCTCTCTCTCTCACACACACACACACACACACACACACACACACACACACACACACACACACACACACACACACACACACACACACACACACACACACACACACACACACACACACACACTACTGCTACTGCTACACCACTCTAATGGTCCTCCATGGATATCAGTGGAGAATGATGCCTGCTGACCAATGCCATACCTCACCCAGTCAATCCACAACGGATACAGAGAGAGAAAGAGAGAGGGAGAGGGAGAGGGAGAGAGAGAGAGAGGCAGAGAGAGAGGGGAGAGGGAGAGAGAGAGAGAGAGCCAGAGAGAGGGGAGAGAGTGGGGGGGAGGGAAAAGGAGAGAGAGAGGGGGGGGGGTTGAGAGGAGAGGGAGAGAGGGAGAGGGAGAGAGAGAGAGAGGCAGAGAGAGAGGGGAGAGGGAGAGAGAGAGAGAGAGCCAGAGAAAGGGAAATAGAGAAAGAGAGAAAGGGAAAGAAGAAAAATGATGATGGAGGGAGAGAGATAGAGAAGAAAGATTATGATGGAGAGAAGGAGAGATGGACAGAGAGAGAGGGGGGAGAGGGAGAAAAAGAAAGAGAGAGGGATAGATGATGATGGAGGAAGAGAGATGTGAGGAGCGGAGTAAAAGCTTTGGGCCATTTCTGGAAATGTCTGTCAGAGGATAGAGTGTGTGTGTGTGTGTGTGTGCGGGAAGAGCATCTTCAGATGGATGATGAGGCACTGTAACTGCCTGAGAGTCGATTAGCCAATCAGAGGACAGGACACGCACACACATGCACACGCACACACATACACGCACACGCGCGCACACAGGCGTGCGCACACACACACACACACACACGCGCGCGCGCGTGCACACACACAGGACAGCAGGCTAACGTGCCTCTCTGAACCAATCAGAATCCTCTCTGAAGAGCATATCTCACCGGTCGCGATAAAGAAAATGCTTATGGGAATAGATAGAGCTTAGAGCTGCTTAGTGTGTGTGTGTGTGTGTGTGTGTGTGTGTGTGTGTGTGTGTGTTAATGCTCTTATAGACCAGCAGTACAAGCATATTCATCTACAGAATGGATTATTCCATCAGCGTAGAACTAAGAAAGTTTGGCTTCTGATATCAGAGGGAATCACACACGCGCACACACACACACACACACACACACACACACACACACACACACACACACACACCCTCTCTCTCTCTCACAGGCGTGCACAGAGATAAGGTGCTGCTAAAGCACTTGCCCCTTTGCCCTACCAGACAAAAATTGCCCTTTATGAAAGTTCTTTTTCAATGTTTTTTTTTTCACAATTTACTGTGGTCCATCAGAAGAGTTGGTAGAGCGCTACTAGTGTCCCTCAAAACCAACTGGTGCTCTTCGAAGGGGTTCAATGGTCAAAAAAGATGGGAGGGAAAAAATCCTTGGTCCAGGCACTTCAGTTGGTTAATCTATTTTGTCCTAAGTTCTTTTTGGGAAAGGGTGCCCTCTTCCTATTAAATCCTAAATATCTCAGCCTCCGAAGCACATATAAACATGACATTAGTTACATTTAAAAGTCAAGACCCTCCCCTTACATTGCAATGTGTTTATTCAGCTCTAAATTACCCAGATAGTTAATAAAACAGCTAAAAACTCAAAAACCTGAAAAACCTGAGATGTGTCTCCAGGACACAATGGGTTAAAATATATTTTTGGTCTTTTTGACTTTATTGATGACAGGACAGTGAAGGCGGTGACAGGAAGCGAGTGAGGAGAGAGAGACACAGGGAGGGGCCGGCAAAGGACCCTTGCCGGGAATCGAACCCGGGTCGGCCGCACGGTAGACGGTTGGCCACGGCAGGTTACGTTGACGTGATAATCTAATGCTTCACTTGAAGTTCCACATGACTTAAGCAACAGCAGGGCTTTTTCTGAACGGGAAAATAGGGGCACTCCACCCTCATACCTCTGCGGGTGCACCCTCATACTTCTTTTTTATAAATATATATATATATATATATATATATATATATATTTGAGCGCCCCTTGTAAATTTCTCATTCATGGGGGGAACACCCCCCTTCACCCCCCGCAACCTGCCTTGATGCTCCCTCATGCCAAAAAACCCAGGAAAAAGCCCTGAACAGCCCACCTTCAGCACCTGCCACACACACACACACACACACACACACACACACACACACACACACACACACACACACACACACACACGACTTAAGCAACAGCCCACCTTCAGCACCTGCCCCCCGAAATGTCTGTGCACGCCACTGCACACACACACACACACACACACACACACACACACACTCCTTATAGCCTACGTTTACATGACCTCGAAATCGAAAGAACACATTCAGACATCCATTAGACATTGCAACGTTTTGACATTAACATTTTTTCAAATGTTTCACAAGACATACTTTTAACGTTTTCACTTTGTTTCTGAGCATATAGAAACTGTGTTATTATTACAGTATAGTTTTGCACTATAACCAATGGACCATGTCACCCTCGCTTGGAACAATAACGTAATTCAATGAGAAGATTCAGTTAAATAGGCCGGCATTTCAAAGTTTAAAACATTATATAAGAGACTAAAAGCCCGCCACCTTTTCCCGGATTTTACAATACACTCACAGTCAAAGCACAATATGGAAAGTAGACAATAGCTACCAGTGAGGACGCACATATGCACACACACACACCCATGTACATACACGCTCACATGCACACACACCCACACGCACAGCTTTTTCACGGGTTTTAGAATACACACCACATATGCACACGGACGCACATGAACACACACACACACACACGCACACCACACCCCACACACACGCACAGTTTTTTCACGGGTTTTAGAATACACACCACATATGCACACGCACACACATGAACAAACATACACACACACACATGCACACCCCACTGCACACACACGCACAGCGTTTCCCTGAGTTTTAGAATACACACCACATATGCACACGCACACACATGAACACACACACACGCACAGCTTTTCCCCGGGTTTTAGAATACATACACACACACACACAGATGGATGATAGCTGAGCTGGAGTGAGGTTGGCATGAAATGGCCACTGCCTAGTGTGTATATTTGGATACGTGTGTGTGTGCGTGCGCGCGCTTGTGTGTGTGTGTGTGTGTGCGTGTGTGTGCGCGTATATGTGCGTGTGTGTGTGTGTGTGTGTGTGTGTGCGTATATGTGTGTGTGTGTGGGGGGGTACAGCTAAGCTGCAGTGAAGTTTTCCATGAAGTGGCCACCGCTTACGGGCATCCATCCCGTAAAGTCGTAAAACTCAAAATGTCTCTTCCCGACACAGGCGGCGTATGTCAGCAAATTAAATGGGAATAGCAAATTAACTCACTTCAGAGGCTGGCAACGCACGCACACACACACACACACACACACACACACACACACACACTTCAGAGGCTAGCAACGCACACACACACACACCCTTCAGAGAATGGCAATGCGGGCCCCTCAGTAATTGTACAGCTGAAGGGAATTAATCCAATTGCGCCCAATGTGTGTGTGTGTTTGTCTGTCTCTGTGTGTGTGTGCACCTATTTGTGTGCCATTTCAGATTAGGACACACATACACACTCACCCCCCCACAGCCACACACACACACACACACACGTGTACACTATCCTGTGTGTACCACAGCTATCACGGATGAGAAAGGGTGCTATGTAATTGTTCAGAGCATAGAACTTAGTGTCTGTGTGTGTGTGTGTTTAGTTTCAGTCTTACTGGTTTGGGGCTAGACTGCCTCTAATGTTTAGTGCCATAGTGTGTGTGTGTGTTTAGAATTTAGTGCCAGCCTTCCTGGTTTGGGGGTAGACTGACTCTCATATCACCCCCTCCCTCAATCGTAAAAGTGATAAATGTCTAGAAATGAATCTAGATATTAAATTCTTATAAATGTCTAGATATTAATCTAGATATTAGAGTTTTATAAATGTCAGATATTAATCTAGATATTAAAGTCTTATCAATGTCTGGAAATGAATTTAGATATTCAATTCTTATAAATGTCTAGATATTAATCTAGATAATAAAGTCTTATAAATGTCTAGATATTAATCTAGATATTAGAGTTTTATAAATGTCAGATATTAATCTAGATATTAAAGTCTTATAAATGTCTGGAAATTAATCTAGATATTAAAGTCTTATAAATGTCTGGAAACTAATCTAGATATTAAAGTCTTATCAATGTCTGGAAATGAATTTAGATATTCAATTCTTATAAATGTCTAGATATTAATCTAGATATTTAAGTCTTATAAATGTCTAGAAATTAATCTAATCTAGATATTAAAGTCTTATAAATGTCTAGAAATTAATCTAATCTAGATATTAAAGTCTTATAAATGTCTAGAAATTAATCTACATATGAAAGTCTTATAAATGTCTGGAAACTAATCTAGATATTAAAGTCTTATAAATGTCAGATATTAATCTAGATATTAAAGTCTTATAAATGTCTGGAAATTAATCTAGATATTTAAGTCTTATAAATGTCTAGAAATTAATCTAATCTAGATATTAAAGTCTTATAAATGTCTAGAAATTAATCTAATCTAGATATTAAAGTCTTATAAATGTCTAGAAATTAATCTACATATGAAAGTCTTATAAATGTCTGGAAACTAATCTACATATGAAAGTCTTAAATGTGTAGAAATTAATCTAGCTCAGTGATCTCCAAATAGCGACCTGCGGGCCAGATCTGGCTTGGACATGGCACACATTTGGCCCACCGTTATCCCTTGGGGGGGAAATAATTGGCGACCACTGATCTAGATATTAAAGTCTTATAAATGTCTTGAAATGAATCGAGATATTAGAGTCTGATGAATGCTCAGAGATTCATCTGCAGTAGACGGTACCCATTTGATCGAGCTTTAAGCACACTCAGCCTCACACAGAGTGTCACACAGACAGAGATACACACACACACACACACACACACACTATCATTTGAACGATCTTTAAGCACGGTCAGGCTCACAGCCACACACACACACAAAGCCACAGACACACACACACACACTCATTCACACACACACACACACACCAGATATTACAGTCTAATCGAGTGTCCAGGAAATGGCGGTTTATTCTCCTCCCCTGCGTTTAGGGGCTAATTTACTCAAGAGATCTTTTTCAATTAAATACTGCTGAACGCCTTAGCAGCACACACACACACATACACAGGCAGGGACGCAGACAGAGAAAGAGAAAGAGAAAGAGAGTGAGGGCGAGAGCACGCACGCGCGAGAGAGAGAGAATATTAGCATTCAGTCTAGATCGGGTAAGAGCTATCAGGATACTAGGCCCTCCAGGCCAACAAGAGAACTGTGTGTCTGTGTGAGCTCTTGGAGGCTGTAGTTTTGTGAAGTGTATGATGTCCGTTTATGTGTGTCTGCGTGTGTGCATCTCAGCTCTTGGATGCTGTAGCTTTTGTGAAGTGTATTATGTCTGTTTGTGTGTGTTTGTGTGTGTGTATCTGGGCTCTCTGATACTGTAGGTTTTGTGTATGCAGTGTACTCTATTATGCAAAGGCCCCATGAAAAACCCATCAGGCAGGGGTGGAAAAGTAACTTATTACTTTTACTCAATATTGTACTTGAGTAGCTTTTATGAATACTTTGTACTTTTTAAGTACATTTTTAAATTAATACTTTTACTTGTACTTGAGTACATTTTGACCCAAGTACTTTACTCAATTACACTGGAACCTGGCCTGAGTACTGAGTAAAAAAAATGACAGAGACAAAATGCCATGCACAATAATGCCACAATCCTCCAGAAATGAAAGATTGTGCAGGATGGCACACGACATTTCCACTATTTTACTATCTTGTATCAATGTATTGGATGATGGCTGGTGCCAAGCAAGAGATAGAGGTTATGGAGGACGATATAATAAATATGGCATATAATAATAAACATGACATTCTCAAGAGGAAAGCTAATTAAAAGTAACTAAGTACTTTTTACTCAAATTACATTTTAAGTGAAGTACTTTTTACTCTTACTTGAGTAGATTTTTAGATAGGTACTTTTACTTGTACTTGAGTAGGATTTAGGCAAAGTAAAGATACTTTTACTTGAGTACACATTTTCTGTACTCTTTCCACCTCTGCCATCAGGCTACTGCAGTCTGTATCAGAGACTAGGATTAGACACACACACACACACACACACACCAAAACTGTCATCTGTATCAGTGAGGCTTAGGACCGCATGGATCAGACACACACACATAAAAGTGCCCACACACTCACTCCCATTCTCACACTAACACACAAAGGTGGGTTGACACAGCAAAAAACAGCAACCTTTACCTACCCAAACCCACACGCCACCCACACACACGAACAGAGACACACACACACACATACTCACGCACACACACTGGCCAAGAGTTAAGAAGCCTGTTTGGCTGTGTTCTCTGTGGAGTGGAGTGAATCAATTTACCGGTGTTATATGGGGCCAGGAGATTCGCGCACACACACACACACACACACACACACACGCACGCACGCACGCACGCACGCACGCACGGACACACACACACACAGACATCAGGGTTTCCCCCAGCACTTTATTGCTAAGGCGGCCACCTTGACAAGAAACTCCTACCACCTTGACTAGGTCCCCTGAAAAGATAAAGATTTCACGTTGTGAATGTAATTTCTAAAGTTGCCTAACCAAAAAAACTATACCTTTAACGCCCCACCACCTTGACTATAAACAATTCTGCGGGAAACGCTGGACACACACACACACACACACACACACCACTGGTCCAGGGGATAGACAATCTCCTGAAACCACACTGGCAGACATTCTGTACACAGAAACAGAAGTGCATACTCACACATAGATACAGACACAAACAAGTATGAGAAGGGAACATATGACCCGTTCCCTAAAAGCGAGGCACCTAACCCCACATTGCTCCAGGGTCTACAACCAGTACGCTGTACCTAAATAACTGTGTGTCACATTGGATGAAAATGCGGCAGCTAAGCGTAATGTTATGTAACATAATGTTAAGTTCATCCACTACTACAACAGAGTGCCTCAAAACCGTCCCCTCATTGTAATGAAGATTCTTCCTGTGGCAAATCAGAACATCACAGTCCTTCACCAGCAGGTGGCGACACTGCTACATCTCCTCTTCCTCCGCACCCACTCTCATCTGTTCCCGGGTGAGTTGTGTACAAACACACGCACACACATGCACGCTTAAACACCGTCACTGCACATCTGTTGGCTTGTGTCATAAGTGTGTGTGTGTGTGTGTGCCATAATTGTGTGTGTGTATGTGTGAATATGTGAGTGGATTTAAAGGAATTGAAGACTGAGCTCGCTTCTAATGAAAAGTGCTCTTGCATACCCGGAAAACACTATCACACACTTTCTCGCCCACAGAGAGAGAGAGAGAGAGAGAGAGAGAGAGAGAGAGAGAGAGAGAGAGAGAGAGAGAGAGAGAGAGAGAGAGAGAGAGAGAGAGCGCACAAAAGGGGGTGTGAGAGGGAGAAACAAGTGGTCTGTTTTCAACTCGAATCTCGAATAAGACATCTGGTTAACAGTGTTGCCAGATGTGTCTGATCAAATCCCACCCAAAAGGTTCTCAAAAATCGCGAAAGTGCGCTAAATTCCACCCAATTTAAACAAATTGCATTGGTTTCTATGGGCTCCAAACTGCAGGGAAAAAAAAGCCAAATGGCCAATTTTTCCCTTTTTTACCCGCAGACAGCCATCCCAATTGGCCACACCACCCAATCTGGCAACACTGCTGGTTAATCAACATCCTTCACAGTTGTAACAAGACTGAGTGCAAACATCTCTAAAACATCTCGATATGTTGAACAGCTTGATGAGACTGAGTAAAAACCATCTCTAAAACATATATTATACTGAGTAAAAACGTTATGTTGAACAATGCTACCATGGTGGTTTGGGATAAAACATCAGAACATTGTGTTTTATTTTCCATACATAGGGGCCTATTGGTATCATTTTGTCATTTAGTTGGTCGTATAGATCCCATTGTTGATCTCTCTGTGTCCCTGTCTGGCTGTTAGGGGTCTTACACACCAGGGCGGTAAAGCGTCGCGGAACCGCCGCGTTTTTTACTGGCGTCTGTGAAAATACATATCTGTCCTTACACACCAACCGGCGGTAGTCGGGCGTCAGTGGCGCGGGAGCTGGCTCCGCGCCGCATTTGGAAAATAGAACTAGAGCGTATTTTTCATGCCGGCGATCAGCGGTGTCTCATTCAAATGAATGGCAAAGTAGTAGGCTAGCTTTGGCTGTGGGTTTTTTTTTAACAGGACTGGCCACGCACGCCGACGCTGTCAGTGTGAAAGGCAGAGAAAAACACACCGGCCGAAACTAAGTAGAAAGACCGCGTCCCGCGACCGTTCCGTTTGGCTTTGGTATGTTTGACCCCTTAGTAACTACAGGGGTGACTGCTTGAGTAATCTCCACACATGCAAGCACAAACACTCACAGTGTCAAGTTTGGATTCAAAGACAAAGACGCTTTTGCACACGTCTGTAGTTGGGTCAGGTGCGGAGGATATTATCCCAGTGGGGTTGTCATTCAAGTGTTAAGAAATCCCGCACGCTGTCCATTCCACCTACAAACTTTAATACAACGTTTTGCTCATCTGACCTTCTTTAGATAAAGTTGGTAAACATAGGTGTGTGCCATCATAGCAGGGGTAATCTAACGTGTCGGTCTGTACTCTGTAGTTATCCCAATTGGAGACTGTTGTCAGGCAGTGTTGCCAGATGTGTCTGATCAAAAACCGCCAAAATGCGCTAAATTCCGCCCAAATTCAACAAATTACATTGACTTCTATGGGCCCAAAACGGGGGGGAAAAGAACGCCAAATGGCCAATTTTTCCAGTTTTAGCCCGTAGACGCTCGTCCAAAGTAGCCCAATTGGGCGGGCACCAGCCCAATCTGGCAACACTGGTGTCAGACCCAGTCTTCCTGTTACTGGCTATGGGGAAGATGATTTCGGTTATTTTCTGACCAAGAGAGGGAGGGAGAGAGAAAGACATTAGGTTTATGACCTGAAACGGTTCACAACAGGCTATATAATTTAAGATGTATTGGCCAGAAGATTAATTGTTTTGGTTGGAAATGTGCATACCTGCTGCTGTCTATATACAAAGCGTAGACGCCTGGGCTTCTCACAGAGAGTCTCGAGTATTTCATCGGGGTCCAGTCTCTGTTGATTCTCGCTCATGACAGAGCAGGGTCAAGTGGCAGAGACGAGATGCACTAATGGAGGATCGGAGTCTGGTGTGTATCCTCCCTGTAGTTGAGAAGATGGGCTCAGTTTTGCCAGATGTGTCTGATCAAATCCCGCCAAAAAGGTTCTCAAAATCCGCCCAATTTGAACACATTATATTGCCTTCTATGGGCATAAAACGGCAGGAAAAACAAAACGCCAAATGGCCAATTTTTCCCGTTTTTACCCGCAGACGTCCATCCCAAGTAGCCCATTTGGGCAGGTAACCGCCCAATCCAGCAACTCTGATCAGAGTCTGGTGTATATCGTCCCTGTAGTTGAGATGAGGCGCTCTGCTGTACACAAGGTGGTGGGTAGTGTTCACACCTGGAAAAACATGCTGTGGGCAGTATGGCTGGTAAAATTCCCCAGAAATTAAATTCGAATATGGGTCTTAAAAAATGGTCCGAATATCGAATATTATTATTTTTATTTTATTTGAAAGTTGAAGTTTAATGTTTAATGCACATCTTTCACCCAGTAACAAGACACACATGGCCAGCAAGTTAAAAAAAAAAAAAAAAAACTGTTAGAACAGCTAACATACAGTGAGACTGTCATGGGGGTCATTCTGACTGTTAAAAGGGTGGTAGCTCCTTTAAGAAGAAGGCGGATAATCATCAAAGTGGCCACAGCAGAGCCAGGCTATTAGATATTTAGAGCCTACAGGTCTGGCTAACAATTTGGCCTAAACCTGACCGTTGTTCTCACAATGCCAGAGGAGTCACAACTCGAATGAACTGAATTCAGTGTTTGCCGAACTTTATTATCCAGCACGTCAACCGTGTTATATGCGTTATATGCATATATGCGTCGCAAATGCACGATCGCAAACACAAACATAATAGCGAGATAGGCAAGATTTTGGGAACAAGACTGTTGCTTGTGTTCCATGCAATGTGTGAGGAAATGTATGTCGGGCTCCATTCACACACAATTATGTCCCTCTACCGCTTCACCTCAAACAATAACGTCTCTAGTCCACTACTTGTGAAAAAAAAAACACTCAAACAACACCTACCACAGCTGAGAGATTACTTCATATTTGGTAAGTGCCACAGGTGGAGAGGAGAAGCTACCGGAGAACAGTCTGAAATGTCCTGCCAATTGAACGCTGCAGCCACATGTGGTGACGCGCATACCCAACTCCCAACGCAATTTTGAGAATAGATTAATGCGCTGTAATTTCTCACATTATCGCAGCACGTTAACGCAGATAACGGCCCACGACTATTTAAAACATAACATTGACATATCTTCTGTCGCCAACCTGATATTGTTATTTTGAAAACAAAGCTAAAACTAGGCCTATGCAGTCGCCTCTGACTGCTAAAGGTATATCCCCAAAACACTACACTTCCAGTCCCTCAATCATTCCCACTACTCCAGTCCACCTATTTATAAACGTATACATTAGATACAATAAAAGAAATATATTTAATATCTATATATAGATCAGTGCCGTGCATAGGCTTAAAACCAAACTCCTATTGTGAAAACGGAAAAAAAAAAGGGGGGGGCTTTATTTTAATGGTTCGCCATGTCAGTGGATCTACCGCATTAGGTACAGTGTAATAACCAGTATAACAATATTTAATACTATGTAATACCAGTGTAACACCATATACCAATTTTGTACTTACATCAAAACCAAAATCTAATCAGTTTATGTACCTACTAGAGCATTAACACACCGAATCGGAGAAAAATCCATCCACCCGGTCAGAAGTTATCACGTTTAAACGAAAGACCTACCATTGCGGAGGACGTGGCAGCAGCGGAGGTGGTGGCAGCAGAGGTGGCGCACACAAAACCATTACACTCCCACAACGCTTTGCGTTTCGGGGATATAATGAGAAAATATCAATAAATTACCTTATTTTTAAGGTCAGGTTGACGTCAAAAGATCTGTCAACGAAAAAAATACTCATACGAGTCCCACTTCCCTCAAACAGGTCAAATCCCGCATGAAACCACAGACAGACCAACGATCAATGGTCATCCTGCATCAAAACGCGAAAGAAATGCAACAACAGCCCGCTCCCCAAAGGATCCATCCAGAGCCGGAGCAAGCCCGGCCCACCCTAGCATGCCCTGGGCGAAACACAGCCACTCCAGAGCAGAACCACAGCGAAAGGACACGTCCCGAGAAAGCTCGACAACACCTCGCCAGCCACCGGCAGCCACGCACACGATTGACTGTAGGCAACTCAGATGTGTGGTGTCACATTTCATCCGTACACTATGGCAAGGGAAAAGTTTCGGGCCGAGGGTTGGATTCCGCCCACCGCCTATACCCACAGCACCGGTAGAACAATTCCTATTTCTTATATCTAAGCCCGGAGTTATGGACAAAGTCCGGGATGTTTTGTAGGCTACGGTTTTCAAAAAGCGGGTGCTCGTCTTTTGTGCCTTGTACCTTTGTGACAAATTCAGCATTTCTTATTAAGTGACCGAAATGTTTGAACACGGTTTGTCTTTCTGTTTGACTCCATGGCGTTTTGATGCACCTCCTTCCTTTGGCTTTGGACGGACGTGCGGATGGGCAGATTTCACCTTCAACATGGCCTGCTATAGATGTGGTGGAGGATTTGGCTACCAGACTCATATCTTCTGTGACATCTTCTGTGTTAGAACAGCTAACATACAGTGAGACTGTCATGGGGGTCATTCTGACTGTTAAAAGGGTGGTAGCTCCTTTAAGTGACCGAAATGTTTGAACACGGTTTGTCTTTCTGTTTGACTCCATGGCGTTTTGATGCACCTCCTTCCTTTGGCTTTGGACGGACGTGCGGATGGGCAGATTTCACCTTCAACATGGCCTGCTATAGATCTTCTGTGACTTTATGTTCTTCCACCTGGTGTGCACGAATATCGAATATTATTATTAATAAATTCATGATTTTTGCCTCGCGGACTTGTTATTGTAACAGTACCCCATTATATCCAAGAGAGGGCTTTGCACACTGCCAAATGTCAAGAAAAACGACCAGTGGTAGTCAAACGCTGATTTATTTTCTGGTTTCAGACAAAATCCAAGCTCATGTTCAACAGTTACATTTATATTTAGTGCAACGTGAGTGCATTTTATTAAAAACTGTACACTTACTTAAGCTGGGCTTACACTGTGCGACTTTTGCCACGATTTTGCCCCGATTTGGCACTCGCACGACTTTTTGAGAGTCGGGCCGATTTCTTGCTCAATCGCAGGTCAATCGTGAGTCTCGCATCGTGCAGTGTACATGGGGTAATGACAAGCGATTTCGCCTCACGATCGTGCAATCGCAGGGACGAAGGAAAATCAAAACGGTTTGAAATTCTGGTCATGGTTCGTGCGTAAATCGCACAGTTAAAGCAGTTCTACGACCCGATTTGACACTTCACATGCACAAATTAATAGGGCCGTGCGATTCGCTGTTGAGCGCGACCTCATCTCCACCTCAGGTGCGCATGTTCCCTCCTCTGCAGACCGGGGAAACATGCCTGTCGCGTCGTACAGTGGAAGCATTTCGGTCGCATCCGACTGTCGGATCGTGTAGTGTGAGGACGTGAGTCGTGAGCTGTGAACTCTTAAACAGTGAAATTCCATCGTGCAGTGTGAGCAGAAGCTTAACACCCACGAGTGAAAATATCGCACAGTATATGCCCAGCTTATGCCAGCCTTTTGAAGTTAACCCATTGAGGTCTAAGTGCCCTTGAGAGGGCAATTTGACATGTCTCTAAAAACAAATCTGTAACTCTGTGAGTTTTTGTCATTGAAACACATAAGTTACACCATTAGAAACCTCAGACCTTCCAGATTTCAAATATATATATATTAAATAAATTATATAGCTGGCCCAATTTAAAGAAAGTGAAAAGAAATCTTCGCATATTCTGTACTCTCTGCCTGTAGCAGCCACACCTATAGCTATTCACATGTAAAGTACCAGTGCTTGAGTGGCTATATTAGATATATTTATAGATATATAAATATAGATATATTTATTGTGTGTTTTCTTGAACTTTTTGAAGACGTCTGAAACCTGTTTTTTGTACAGTTGTGTTTATACTCAATTTAAATAAAACATGTTTGTATGACATCCAATTTTTTTTCAGATTATTTCTTGTCAGGCTTTTCACAATACAACTATATATTCCACTTTTGCATAGATGCTTACTGTTAGCTGAAAATACTTGAAAATGTCAGGGTGGTGCAAGCAGCCTTAACCCATTGAGGTCTAAGTGCCCTTGAGAGGGCAATTTGACATGTCTCTAAAAACAAATCTGTAACTCTCTGAGGTTTTGTCATTGAAACACATAAGTTACACCATTAGAAACCTCAGACCTTCCAGATTTCAAATATATATATATTACATAAATTATAGCTGGCCAAATTTAAAGAGAGTGAAAAGAAATCTTCGCATATTCTGTACTCTCTGCCTGTAGCAGCCACACCTATTGCTATTCACATGTTAAGTACCCAGTGTTTGAGTGGCTATACTCATGAACGGTCATCCGGGTACTTTGCTCTTAAATTTGCGTTACGCCCCTTTATGGGTGAAAACAAACCGAATGTCTCATTGACTTACATGCTACATTGGCTAGCCTAAATGAACACATTCCATGCTTCAGCCACGGCTGTTTGGCTATATTATTTTAACAACCGGCAACGCAACACGTTTTCGGCACGTTGCGCGTGAACAACGCTAGTCTACAGGTCCGTATCTTTCGTTTATTAATCCCCAACATCACCAATTGACTTGCATGTGTTGTTTTCCCCCACAAATGGGCGTAACGCACATGGAAAACGTCACGCCGTTCATGAGTATTCAGAGGTGACAACACGCCCCTTTCAGGTAGGGTAAACACAGCAGACGTAGAGTGACAGGGGGGTTGGGGCTATCAGAGCACATGGGGATTGACAGGGGGGTGTGGGCCATTAGAGGTTTTTCACACCTATCTCATTAGTATTCAAATGAGACAGGCAGTGGCAGTGACATAGTCATTGTTTTTTGCATTTTGTATGAAAACAACAAAACATTTCTAAATGCCCTTTTCACTTTTATGCTGCCAACACATTTGTTTACAAGATTCAAACTTCAAAAGTCTTGGCTAGATATATTTATTGTGTGTTTTCTTGAACTTTTTGAAGACGTCTGAACCCTGTTTTTTTGTACAGTTGTGTTTATACTCAATTTAAAGAAAACATGTTTGTATGACATCCATTTTTTTTTTCAGATTATTTCTTGTCAGGCTTTTCACAATACAACCATATATTCCACTTTTGCATAGATGCTTACTGTTAGCTGAAAATACTTGAAAATGTCAGGGTGGTGCAAGCAGCCTAAAAGCCTCTGAAAGGCCTTAGACCTCAGAGGGTTAAAGCCTCTGAAAGGCCTTAGACCTCAGAGGGTTAAACCACTGAACAGGAGGTTGAATTGGCCCACAGCACACAGTTACAGTAATGAATATTAGCCTGTAGAACAAAGACAAACATTAAAGTGTATATCGCAGGTTAATCTATTACCTTTTCCTTATTGGAAATTAAAAATGACATAACTACGAGTCATGTGACATGCTGTTGGGTATCTCAAACCAAAATTTGGTGTTTAAGTAGGTACTTTCAATAGCGATTGCGGCCACCTGCGGCTCCAAGCCAACGAAAGTGTGTGACGTCAGACGAGCCCAAAGTTCTAGCTAGTCCAAGATAGACACCAGACGCAGACTTCACCTCACCTTGTAGCATCGCCAGCCAGTGTAAGAAAGCCAGTGTCAGCGAATAGCCAGCAAGTGTATTTGGTCAGTGGGTCCTGTTTGTTCAGATGAAACGGGCAGACTTCGCCGGCTCGTCCGTAACCAAAAACAGCGTAGTTTGCGAGATCCGATTATCGGCCAGAAGACCTCAGGATGTACTCAATGGGATTGAAGGACAAGGCTTATGTCAGGCTGTCTGTGGGTGCGGTACCATCTACATTGGCAAGATGCTATGAGTAGTTGAAGTGCTCCCCCTGGACGTGGATCTGTGAGCTGCAAGCGAGTGTTAGCCAAGGTAAGTGCCGCCCTTCTGATTATAGCTAGCTATAAGCCGGGCATACACTGTGCGATATTTTCAGTTCACGATTTAAAAGTTCATATCTCACGACTCACATCCTCCTACGAGCCGAATGGTCCGACTGTGCGACACGACACACGTGTTTCCTGGGGCTGCAGAGGAGGGAACATGCACACCTGAGGTGGAGATGAGGTTGCACTCGTTTTTGTATAATTTTGTTAAATGTAATCGTTTTTGGAAGGACTTACATGTGTGGATCATATATTGAACAGTGTGTACACATTGATCCAAAGTAGTGTTTAACCTGCGATATACACTTTAAGTGTAGGCCAGCAGCCAATTGTAAACGGTCAATTATGGTATTTGACATACTGTTCATTTATGCAGATTGCAAAAACAGAACACCTTTCACAGTTACTAGGCTGGCGTGTAATATGCCAACATAGTTGCCTACTGAATGAAATAATATTTTGACCAATGTAATTTTTCACAAGTTAAATAAAATCAACCACAACTGAAAGAAACAAGCAGGCCACAAATTAACTCAAAACACGACTGGTGGACTACGTCTACAGATTCTTCGCCAAAAATACCAGACTGTCTACTTGTTCAGCGGCGAGTGTTGACCGTTTTTTATTGACAGTGTTGCCGGCTGAAGAAAAGACACGCTCTGATCTTACAGATGTACTGGGTACTGTGAGGTATTTTTTCGCCGCATATGCGATGTACGGGTACCTTGTTTTCCACCACAGGAGAGGGTCTGCATCGAGAGGCTGCTGTGGCTCTCTTTCGTACTTGACTAGCTGTGGACAGGAACTCCTTCCCTGCCGCAACCTTCCTCTTGATCTGTTGGGCAAACACAGTGTTCAGCATCCCCAATGAAGATCCCATTATGCAGGCAAGGTTGCTGGAGCAAGTCTGTATCAAACGTCCCTGTAGAATAATGGCACGTTGCTGCTGCGTTCATAATACCATACTGGTCGTCCTGAATCCACCTAGCTAATTCGGCCAGCTGTCGGTCCAGTACCGGTATGTCGTCCCACAGATGATGCTTGAGATCCTTGACGCTTCCCAATAACGGACAACACAACTGACTCGATGACCCTAGCGGGCAAGTGTTGCGCTCTGCCAATGGTGACATCCCAAAGCTTAATTTCATGCTTTTTCATCAGATCGTCAGTGAGGCTTAATATTTTATTGAAGTCATCCTTGTGCTATGAGTGATCCCAAAGAACAACAAATGTTTCTTTTGTAGCAAAGTGGGCTTTGACGCTCCTTTTTCATTTGCGGTGCGTGCGTCATCACATAACGCCGACCTATCAGCTGATCTCACAGCTGATTTCACTCCAGCTGAGACGCCGGCTTTTCGCAAGCTAGGAGGAATAGCTGTCGGTCAACGTGCTTTCCTTTGTCCATCCAAACGTGCATTCTGGTCTACTCTTTGCACTTGACACGTGACACGCTCTCCGCCTCGTACAAGTGTATCTACCAGTGCCATCAGCTGTTTGTTGGCTACCCTGTTCATCTACCAAAGCTCCGAGCGCTCTCTCCTTCTGGCTCAGGTAGGCCACCCAAATGACGCTACACGTTCGCTAAAGTTTTGATTTGTTTGACTCGGGTCTAACCAATGATCTATTTTGTTGTAGCGTGGGTTTGAGTTTCCTCTGACTCGTCGGCCTTTATTGCCTCCCTCCTCTCCTGCTGTTGTGGAACGTGAGTATACTGCTTCAACTTTTCATCACGCTGTAAAATTGGTACAATAGCCCAGTTACATCGCATTATCCTCTGTATTTGTAGGCGCCTGGGTGTAGCTGCAGACTCTCGGTTCTCTCTGAATTGCTGCTGTTTTGTCCCCCCTCGATACGTGCTTCGGACTGACGCGTCGCAGTGTCCGGTCATCCGAGGGCTATCACTCCGAAAGCATTCAACAGCCCAGCATAGGGCAAGCCACAACTCGCGCCGGTGGCGTATGTGGCCGAGTTCAGTGTGTGCCTGCGTGAATGTAGCCTGTGTGAGTGAGTGTCCTGTTATGTCGTGGTGAGAGCACGACTCATTTGTTTATTTTGTACATTTTCTTTGAGGGATGTTTCTTGTGAGCCCTTTTGCAAGACGGACCTCCAGGTCCTTCCATGTTGTCATGTTAGCATTATGCTCCTGGCTATCCTCATGGACCTTCAGCAAGTGGGGTGATCTGGGACCCTCCTTTGGCTTCTCCTTCTGTTGGTAATACATCCCCGACTCACATGTTTGATTCTGGTCTTTATTTGGGTGAGAAGCGATCCATATCCACTGCCAGTAACAGTACCGTCTCGTAAAACATCAGCGAAGTTCTTGGGCTGTTCCCGGACTATCTGCTTGGCTACTATCAAACATTGCCGATGCCGTTGTCCGGATTTTTTGAGTACCGGTAATGGCAGTTGTTATACCAGGGGGCATTCTGTTCCAAGGAACTGGAAGTTGTTCAGGCCAATCACTAAAATGCCCAGATTCTACGGTAGTGTTACTAGTTGAAGCAGAAAATCCAGCCTCTTCAGTGGTGGTGTCTGTATGAAGAATTACATCCTCCACAGGTGTCAAGGTCACAAAGTCCATTTGATCTGGGAAAAAAACAAGATGGTATTGAAATTAAATTACTCAACATCCACTTAACTCTAAACTATTGCATTATGTAAAAACAATACACAAATAGACACTGGGTGCAACAAATGTGTGTTACAATAACCTTGTTATGTGCATCAGAGTCTAGGTTTTGGTTAAGCTTCCAACGATGTTGAAGGAGTGCAACATACCTTCAGTTTGCCAGGCTCTGAGAAGTCTCCAGCTCTGAATGGGAGTGATGTTGGCTGACATGTCATCCGCCTTAACGAAGTGCAGATGGGCCTTGGTCTCCACACCATCTTTTTCCAAATTGTTAAGCAACGCCTGAACGTTATCCTCTGGAAGGCCTGGTAGTATTGCATGAACTGCTTCTCGTATGTTCTCCATTTGTAAGGATTCTGAGACAGAGTACTGTATGTAACCACAGTTATACTACAGATACTCTAGGAAGACCAGATACGCCACTGGTTGATTTCACGGTGTATTTCCGGTTTCCGAAACGAGGCAGGTTTGTATTAGTTCTATGGTAGATTTAGAGCTGAAGGGGCAGTTCCACCCTTATCCACGTGGCGGCCCAGAGACCAGAATGAATGGAGTCCTATGGAGCAAAACCCCTCATGATGCCTTTATCTCAGTATATGATTTTTTCTCGTGTAATTCGGATGCTGCTTTCGAAAGACTATATAAAGAAAATACCCACGGCTGAGTTTTAGATCTTTTGAGCCACGCATATGCTTAAAAAGTGATTTTTAAGTGTCTATGACGTCACATCCTTAGCAAAATGCTAGCGAGTAGTGAGCATGAAAAACACCTCCTGTAACAAATCAAACGGACATATGTAATTTTTTATTATACTGTTGAGTGAAACCCTTATTGAAATCTCCAGAACGACATTCAAATCTGAGCTTTGTTGATGAGACCTGGGTGAAAATTAAGATTTTTAGCATCTAGCTCCATTGGGTCCCATTCATTCTGGTCTCCGAACCATAGAACTAATACAAACTAATACAAACAACTGGTACAATAGGGCTTAATAGTGAGTGGCTAGGCTGTTCTTATAAGGGCTGTGGTTATACTATGTACAGGAAAATACATGGGACAAAGAAATTGTTGAGCAAATCTCATATTCCTCTGTCCCTAGATGTAACACAAAAGGGTTATGTGGCTCATTTCAAAAAAGTTTTAGAAATACCAAGGCACTCATCTTCTTTGTAATTAAAATACCTTTATATTGTTGGGCATAGCATGATTAAAATACTTCGATGTGTTTTGGCATGAAGCCTTCGTCAGGAAGAAATGTTATATTAGGTTATTTGAAAAGTTGAGCGCGAACTACAGGGAGCCCCCTCCAGGGTTACCCACAAAAACTAGCATAGAAAGAGCAAAAAGGCAAACCCCAAGCCCAAAAAGCAACTACTCACCACCGCACGAAAATATGCAGGGGGGGAGGGAGGGAGAAACGCAGCACAAGCACAGCCAATATAAAAAAACCCCGAAAAGGCCCACTACCAAAAACAGGAACGGAACGACGGAAGTCATTATTTCTCTATGGTTATCCTGGTTCTGAGTTCTTTGCTTTCGACATATGCATCATTGGCACAACAGATGCAGCATCAAAGTCAGGACCAAAGACTAAAACCACATTTCACACACACACACGGGCAGTCTGACTGTTCATTATTATCTCTCTATCCCCTGATCTCTTTCCATCCACACGTTGTTGTGCAATAATTGATACAGTGCGATGTGTTGAGTTGACTTCTTGCCGTACTAGAACAAAGACTGCTGCTTGGGAAAAATTCGGCCATTTGGCGGGTTTTTCTGCAACTGTATGCACATAGAAATCAATACAATTGGTTGAGATTGGGCGGTTTAGGGCCTCACGGTTTTTGAGCACCGTTTGGGCGGGATTTGATGAGTCACATCTGGCAACACCGGTGAATTGGTGTTTTTGTCTTTAGTTGGCTTGTCTCAACTGCATATCAGTGTCAGATCCCGTCTGTCTGCTACCAACTAGGGATGCACCGATACCACTTTTTTTGAAAACCGATACAAGTACGAGTACATTAATGTGTGTACTTGCCGATACCGAGTACCGATACCGATACCTTTTACCACCAAAACACAATGAAAATAAATGCATGGCCATGTTTTTTTTCTCCACCAGTGATATTTTTATTGTCTATTTCCATGTAGATTTAAATGTTAGTAAATGTATGAGGCGGCACTTTTTTCCATGCTGTCCACAGAACATGACAAGATTTTGCATTGTTTTGAGTAATAGTAGTACTCATAGCTGGTATCGGCAAGTGCTTGACGAGTAAGAGTACGAGTATAATTAGCAGTATCGGGGTATCGGTGCATCCCTACTACCAACTGTAATAAAAGATGGTTTCAGTGATCTTCCCACACACGCACGCACACACGGTTGCACACTGTGAAGACTAATCTTATCTTATCAATCTTAATGCTTTGATGCCAGCAGGGAGGTTGATGGCAAGATGGTGGACTCTGCTGTGTGTCCCGAGATTACCTAAACTGCCTGACACACACACACAAACTCTCTCTCTCTCTCTCTCTCTCTCTCTCTCTCTCTCTCTCTCTCTCTCTCTCTCTCTCTCTCTCTCTCTCTCTCTCTCTCTCTCTCTCTCTCTCTCTCTCTCTCTCTCTCACACACACACACACACACACACAATCACACAATCTGTGATGTTGTGTAAATTGATGTCCAGCTTGATCTGTCGCTGTTTTCCAGGTACGATGATTTAACTTCTTTTCACACACACACACTAATCTGCTCATCGTCATCATGCATCCAGCAGATGTTCCCTGAGCTCATGCAGAAATCTAATTAGTGCACACAGCGGTGAGTTTCTGCTCACACACACACACACACTAGCACGCACACACACACATGCATACACACACTCACTCGCACACACCAGAACTCTTTCTCTGTCGAAAGACAGTGACTTAGTACAAACACACTCATATCATCTCAAACAGAAGTTTTCTCTCTGTCTCTCCCTCTCACACACACACACACACACCAGAACTCTTTCTCTCTCAAAAGACAGTGTCTTAGTACTACAGACACTCATATCATTTCAAACAGAGAAAAGTTTTCTCTTTCTCAGTCACACACACTCTGTCTCACTGCAGAGCCCATGGGGTCACTATGGATGGGCTCTGTGATGCGTTGGATGCGTGAAATCCGGAAAGCACATCTGTGGCTCACTAACGAGATTGGCAGCATGGAATCACAGGCTGGCCAGTGTGGTGTGTGCGTGTACATGCGTCGTTTCCTTCTCACAGTATGTATGCGTGTGTGTGTGTCTGCGTGTGCGTGTGAGTGTGTCTACACACGTGTGGTTTTCACGGTCCTCACCTCTTGATTTCCCTCGAAGTTTCTCCTTGCTTGCATTATTGATTGTTTACACACAGTCAGAGCTGAAACAAAACAAAACAAGCTTGTTCTGATTTTGTGTGTGTGTGTGTGTCTTGATTGCTTGGCATTGGCACCATGTCTTAGTGGATTTCAAAGCTTGTTCTGATTGTGCGTGTGCGTGTGTGTGTGTGTGTTCTTGATTGCTTGGCATTGGCACCATGTCTTGGTGGGATTTCAAATGAATTTCTCCTCCTCAAGTTGAGCTGCGATTTAATTTCTTCTGTTGTTTCTCGGGAGCCACCCATACCCCTCAGGATGTTTTTTGCTAACTTTTTTTCACTATGATTTCCTGTTAGCCTATACCCTGGGCCATAACGAGTTGATAGGGACATCTCCCAACTCGGCCCCGTTTGGTCTCAGGGCCCAAAAAAACATCTTTTAAGGAAAAGCTACAGGCGAAATTATATAGCTGTAAATATTAAGGTATTGCAATTGCAAAAAAAAATGTCCTAGAACCCTGTAAATTTACATGGGTCACCCTGTCACATAGGGGAACCAATCTGATAAATGTTTCAGGGCTTGGTGATTTTCTTCTGTCGAATATCATCTTCAACATACCCAAAACCCCCAAAAAATGCTTGTCTGCCTGACAAATTGTCTTCAAATTTGATCATTTTCAACTCTGTTATGATATGCATTAGTCCCTCAGATGTAAATAAAAAACTACACAAGTTCATGAGCTTCAATTTAAGTCCAAGATGACCTTTCTAGCTAAAGTACAACAGCTGTTATGTCCATAGTTACTCACTGTAGCCTATCCGAAAATAGTAGCCTACTGGCAGGCATTCAGACAATTGCAGGTATTACCATTTCATATGGGACTATGAACATCAATTTCACATATACTATATGTTTAAAGTATTTGACCTTGACTTCTATGAATGAAAGTATGAAGTGAATGTTACCACCTATTGGTGGACTGTGACCAGGATGCAACACATGGTACTACTACACAAAAGGAATGAATCAAATAAAAACTTTATTCATGGTTTGCATTGTACAGCAGTAGTGTAGAATATGAATAAGAACTTTTAATCATCATTTAATAATCATCATCATCATCCTCCTCCTCCTCCTCATCTTCATCCACATTTGTATGGATTTCATCAGTCATGTCATATTCATCGGTGTCCTCCTCTGCCAAGACATCAATTAGAGCTTTTGGGATTACATCACCCTCAAACCATAGTGGTTCAAGCTTCCCAGTATCTGTGTTTATGTGAAACCCATGGTCAAGTGGACTTGGGATCTCTGGGTAATGCTCATGGGCCCTCTTCCAGATGCACACTTGAAAGTTTGTACGTTTGATGTGCTGTTTGAGGACTCTCTTGCATGGTGGGAAAGTTGATAGGTCAATTGAGAGACCCTGACGAACCTGAAGGTTTGACCCACACATCTTCTTTATTTTAATTTCTCTTGCTTCATCAACGCTTTTCACTCTGCGACTAAATCCATACAGGCGGCAGGTGAACTCCTCAACACCATTGAGGAGCTGTTCATCAAGATCCCATGAGTTCCCTACCTCTGCAAAGACTTGGATGAATTTCGATGTTTGATTCAGCATCTTCATTGGTCGCACCTTTCCTTTGCCTTTGAATGCTGATGTGCAGTCAGCACCAGTGAAAGCATGTAGGGCCAGAAGAGCTGCAATGTGCTCCTGCGAATAATCTTCAGCCAGCAGGTTGATGTCATTTAGTCTATCTCCCATGTCAAAAAATTATGTTGATAGTTGAGGACTTGGTGTAATACATGAGAATGAATAAAATGTCTGAGTCTTTTGCTCTGACTCTTAACTGTCCTGATGTGAGGTATTTTAGTCTGGATGTACTGCATGTAAATAATCAAGCTAACATCTGATTCTTCATGCTTTGAGCAGATCTCCGGGAGAAGTTCCTTTGACACAACTCCAGCATTACATTCTACCCTGTAGGCTTGACCAGCCTCTATGAAAATGACAGGCCTTCGGAGGACATTTTTCATCATATCTTGGGAGCCCCAGTGATCCAGTAGTAAATGAATGAGTGCCTTCTTGTTTTCATCATTTGTGAGAAAGGCCTTCCAATCAGCGGGGCGATGAACATTCAGCCCATTCACAATAAAGCGTTCACCACAACCTCTGCGATCTCTCTCAGCTGATTTTGGTGAATGAAGACGGTTCATGTAAGTGTCTGTGCTGAATATTGTTTCTGCTGATGCAGGTAGACTTGTGAATGTTCTCTCTGATATTGCCTTCATTGTCTGGGGTACATCACGCATGTACAATGAGGAGTTTCCATCCTGAATGAGAGCACATTGGCCTGGAGGAGGAAATTGCACATTCTCAGCATCTTTGATCATGTGGTTCATGAGTTTTGCTTTGCTGTTTTTTGCAAAAAAGCCATCCATTGTTGAGATGGAGTATGGTGTCACAGTTAGGGGATAGGTCATAAGGTCAGCAGTGCTTATTTGTGCCTTCAGTTCTTGTGATTTAATGAAGATCTGAAAAAGAAACCCACTTGTAGCTTTGTATTGTAGCACTTTCTGGTTCGATGCCACCAGTGTCCTTTTTGGTGCAGTAGATGACATTGTTTTGAACCTGTTTCTCTTGATGGGTTCAAAGAAAAGGACATCTTTGTTTTGAAGTCGATCATGGATGAATTTCTCCTTTTGAGTTTTACCTACTTTCAGACCATTCAGGACATCATGGCGAACATCTTCTGGCATAGCGGCTCCTGAACTCAAACTTGTCAAGGGCTGAGAAGTCTCAAGCTCAAATGGATTAATAAAGCTCTGAAAAGCCTCTACTGTTCTCTGCACTTGCTCCTCAGATCTTGTAATCTCACGTGGTCTCAGATCTCTTTGCTGCTTCTCTGTATATTCACCTCGACCCCATGCCATTTCCCACATGGCTTCTACAAACTCTCCTTTGGCATGGGCAGTCAGAATGTGGCGTTGGCTTGCTTCATGATTACTGGTTATTCCACATATGCCAGTAGAATATGTCCCAGACCCAGAGTTTGACTTGAGCCATTTCATTGCTGTCTCCTCTATTGTTTTGTCTGTGTGGCAGCGGTTGCCTGGGATCTGTGACCTTGAAACACTGATCGCTCCAGCACGCAAAAGTTTCTCAGATTCTGGATGTGTTTCCTCAACATGTTTCAGAAAGTATCCTAGGTAGGTGAGGAATCTTGCATAGTTATGCTGGTCTGAGCAGAAGAAGAGGTCCGGCATGTTGTTTAGTGCGGCTTTGTATCCTTCATAATCATTTGTTTTTACTGCCTTATTCATTGACATGACGAGCCAGATGCAGTCAATATACTCCATCCAAAATTGTCCAGTTTCTCCCTGCTGCCCATTTCTTACTGCTTCTCTGAAAGCATGGTATTCTCCTATATGGTGAGGTAGGCCTACATTATCTAATGATGGCATGTGAGTGAGAAATGATGCATTAAGATTGAGGTTTTCCAGTAATGCCGTTCCCTCTGGAGAGAGTGGTTCATGGGTTTCTAGATACTTGTCATAGAGGAGCCTCTCCAGGGCTTCAAGCATGGACTTGTGTGTATTCATTGCTCTGTCCCAATTCTTTCCATCAGTGACCCCTGTCACAGAGCCAGTGGTAATCAGTTTTGCTTCCAAAGCGACTTCTACCCACCCACTCCCTTGACAGTATCTTCTCCCTATGCCTTTCAAATATGCTCCACAGCAATGAAATGTACCAATTAGGATGATATGGTTTCTGTATTTTTCTGGTTCATTCCATATAAGAGGGTATGCTTTCATGCAAACACCTAGGTCAAATGTGGAGATTGTGTACTTTTGTCCAGCTTCAGAAGATGCAACTTCACTGTATCTGAGGCATTCCTGAATAGTTGCCAATTCAGTTATAGGAGAATTGATCATGGGATAGTATCCAATAGTAGTGAGGCATTTGGGGGACTGGCCAGTAAGAGACACCCAGCCTGACAAACCAGGGATGTGCTGATCTTCAGAGTTGGTTTTACGAGCAAGGACCCAAATTAGATCAGATGTTTCTGAGTGAGTATGTGAGGTTGTGGTGGAATTAGGTGACACCAAATTAGGTGGCTCCGACCGTTTCCGTTTATAGTAGGTTGGCAACTCTGTCACAGGACTTTTAAATGACCGTTGTTTTTTTGGAGGCTGAATGCTAGGATTGGACTGTTCTGCGGTAGAGGTCTCGATATCTGCACATAAGTCATGTGTAGGCTGTCCTGAGATGGAGGCTCCTGCATCTGCAAACTCATGCATGGTCTCTGCTGATGGCAGTGCGCCTGGATCATCACAGAAACCTAGGTCTTGCATGTAGATCCCTGCAGCAGTATGGATGGAACCTGCACCATATACATCTGACACTAGCTGATCAAAATTGTCCCAGTCACTGTGAAAGAGTGCACCATCAGGTTGCTTCTTGATGACATCTGAGTTGCTGATTAATGAAGCACTATTGACAATTGAATTGGCCAGAGCTGTTTCAAGTTCAATTGAGTATGTGTATGACTCACAGTGACCAAGCCTATTTATCAATGTGGTGATGCGCTTTGATCTGAAGAGATGGCGCAGTGTCATACAAAGCAAGATGTGCTTTTTCATCTTCCATTGACCTGATGTAGCTGCTCTGCAGAGGTCCTGAGAAATGGAGGATGCCAGACTTTCCTCCCGATGTGACGGCTTCTTATCTCCACAGATGAGGTTTAAAATGAAGCGTAACACTTCTGGTGGAATCTCCTCCTTTGGGTCATGAAGATTGCGAGCCCTCGGGGGCCAAGGCAGTGGCTCAGCTGTTTTGAAGGCAGTAAGAATTTTCTTGTGAAGATCATAGCTCACCTCTTTGCACCAGTCTTTAATTCCTAACTCATAGGCTGAACGCACTGTCGTCTTCATGGATTCCAGGGATTTACAAAACAACAATGTATCTTTAAATTGACTGGATGAGAAGTCAATACAATCTTTCAGATCAGGGCAGCCTTCAATTTTTTGCCTCAGGTTATGACTTGTGATTTCAGCAATAGATGCTCCTCTGAATTCCTTTAAGGTGTCATTATACAATGCTGTAAGGTGAGCAAGTTTAATAACCTGACCTTTCTGGATAACTTCCATTTTGATATGGTCATGCACACGAGTAAAAGCTTTACTGATCAGTGCCTTCTTTCAGATGCTGCAGATGAATTGTGAGTCTGGGGTACTCGTTTTACCATGTACTGTCTTCGACAGCATTCGTGATACTGTGCCTCCTTAGCAAAAAGGTCAACTCCTCTGATTTTGCATAGCAGGTCTTCATCATCGAGTTCCTTGGCTTTTTCCTCTATATTTCTGTATGCACTTGACTGGAATTTTTGTAGGTTGTATCTTTTGCCAGACACTTGCTTCACTGTGCTACCTTTGCAGAATATGCAGTACTGCCCAAACAAAACTGGGGAATCCAAATGATCTCTGGCTTGTCTTGTTGACACATTCTCTGCTTGACACTTGTCTAGAGCATGCTTTGCCTTTTGGAAAAAAACACGTTGGCAGCTTTTATGGTAGCCACAATCCAAGGACAATTCATCAGGAATTGATTCAACAATATCTTGCATTCCACCACAATCAAACACTTGTGTTTGAAGTTTCTTTTTCATGTCATGAATTTCAGAAAATGCAGTCTGCGGATCAGCCTTAGAAGACAAAAGAATGAACCTGTCTTGTACAGTCCCCTTATTACCATGTAGGATACAGTTTTGAAGACATGGCTGAGGTAGTGGATTTTGTTTTGAAGAACCCTGGCCAATTGTCCAGTCTTCATCATGATGCCTTTTCTTAGGCATGTTTCCAGGTTTAGATTGTTGATTGTGTTACACCCATCTGAAAATAAGTTTCAGTAGAGTAATGAATTCATAATGTGCAAAAATCAAATTATGTAGATATCTATTAACATGATCTAACGTTAATATGGATGACAATGCTTATAAAACAGCATCTAAATAAGAAAAGATTACACTGAGAGGACTGTACCAAAAGGCAGACAAGCAGAGGCTAATAACCACAGCTAGCCAACAAATCAGCTATCTTTGGTAGTGCTGGAAATACTTGGTCAAGGCGGAAGACAAGGCAAAGATAAGGACAACGATTTAATACAATAGTCTGCACTGTGATTGATGTACAGTATTTCACTTCATGTGAATTAATGTTTTAAATAGTTTCTGCACGTGGTCATAAGCCCTTAAAATGATCCCCACGAGCGACATTTGATATGCGCCAAAACACTTTGACAATCAAAGTTTTGGTTTGTGACTCTCCCTTTAAAACACACACACACACACACACACACACACACACACACACACACACACACACACACACACACACACACACACACACACACACACACACACACACACACACACACACACAATGTTTGTAAACTAGCATCTGAATACAAAAAGATTAAACTGATAGGACTGTACCAAAAGGCAGACAAGCAGAGGATAATAACCATAGCTAGCTAACACATCAGCTATCTTTCCTAGTTCTGGAAATACTTGGTCAAGGCAAAGTTAAGAACAATGATTTAATACAATAGTCTGCACTGTGATTGATGTACAGTATTTCACTTCATGTGACTTAATGTTTTAAATAGTTTCTGCACGTGGTCATAAGCCCTTAAAATTATCCCCACGAGCGACATTTGATTAGCTAAAACATATTAGACAATCAAAGTTTTGGTTTGTGACTCTCCGTTTAAAACACACACACACACACGCACACGCATGTACACACCGAAGGGGATGAACTTACCTCAAAATGGTCTTTGAAGTGAGAATAATTTCGGATGGGACGTTGGTCAGAATGCTGGTTCGGTTAGTGTGTTGGCTGGTTTTGTGTGTAATCTTGCATGCTGAATACCTTGTCTACAGTCATTCACACAAGATAGTATAGCACTACACTGCATGCCAACTCTTCTGAAACATGGTTTAAATGAAAAAAAAATCTTCAGAGTGCCATATGAAATGATGAGGCCTGAAGCGTCTTTTTCCCTTCTGATTTCGGATAGGCTACTGTGAATAACTTTGGACATAATATCTGTTGTGCTCTAGCTAGAAGGGTCCTCTTGGTCTTAAATTGAAGCTCATGAACTTGGGTAGTTTTCTATTTACATTAGAGGGACTATTGCATATCATAACAGAGTTGAAAATAATCAAATTTGAAGACAATTTGTCAGGCGGACAAGCATTTTTGGGGATTTTTTTGGGTATGTTGAAGATGATATTCGACAGAAGAAAATCACCAAGCCCTGAAACATTTATCAGATTGGTTCCCCTATGTGACAGGGTGATCCATGTAAATTTACAGGGCTCTAGGACCATTTTTGCAGTTGCAGTACCTTAATATTTACAGCTATATAATTTCGCCTACAGATTTTCCTCAAAAGATGTTTTTTTGGGCCCTGAGACCAAACGGGGCCGAGTTGGGAGTTGTCCCTATCAACTCGTTATGGCCCAGGGTATAGGCTAACAGGAAATCATAGTGAAAAAAAGTTAGCAAAAAACATCCTGAGGGGTATGGGTGGCTCCCGGCCTACTGGGGCCTGTACTGTGGAATGGATTCACTGGCTGATCTTATCACAGTTTGAGAACAGGGTTGCCAGATGAGGCTGATGATTTCCAGTCCAAAAAATGCTCAAAACCCGCCTAGAAGCACAAAATCCCGCCCAATTCTATTGATTTCTATGGCAAAAATTGGGCGGGTTTTTCTGCTAAATGCCAATTTTACCCGCACAAGGCCATCCTAAGCAGCCAAATTGGGCGTGAAACAACCCAATCTGGCAACACTGTTTGAGAATAACTGACAGAGCATCTGTGGCCTAATGTTTAGGCAGTTGATCTTAAAGGTGCACTGTGTAATATTTGTAGTAGTTTATTTCCAGAATTCATGCTACCCATTCACAAATGTTACCCTTTTCATGAATACTGACCCCCACCATCAAATTCTAAGTAGGCCTATTCATTATGACTGGGAAAATTGCACTTTTCAAACATGAAAAGGGGGATGTTCTTCATTATCTGCCATTTGAATTCCCAGAAATAGACATTTTAGTTGTAGAACTTACTGTGCTTTGGTCATACTACTAAAATATTAGTTAATTACTAATATAAGTAAATATTCATGACATGATCAAATTTGGCAGTAGACATTGCATTTTCAATGAACAGCTTAGTTTCAGTACCTACTCTGGCCACCATCATACACAGTGATACATGAAGTTATAAAGTTAACAGAGAAATAACTTGCAGGTTTTAGGGCATCTCTTAAAGGTGCAGTGTGTACTCTTTCTAATACTGTACTTCATTTCCAGAGTTCATGCTGTTACCTTTTGAACACCATCAAATTCTAAGTATTCATTGCTCTTCTCCATGGTCAGTAGGCTAATTAACAGAAATAGACATTTTAGCTGCAGGACTCACTGTATTTGGACATGCTGCTAAATACTGATTTATTATTTAGTATATAGGCCTACATGTACTCTTGCAGAGGCCACCATCGTACACAGTGCATCTTGAATAAAAAGCATCTGGTCAGGGATTATTTCATGTTTTGCTTGGGTCATCCCTATTTAATGCACAATGTTTGCAATGTTTGATTTGTAAGTTCTGAAAATGAGAAGTGTGCAATAAAGTAAAATATCAGTAATTGTCGTTCTACTCTAACTTCTGGTCACTTCAGGCATGGCTAGCCCGCATGTCTCGGTCGATGAGACGGGTGAGGAGGAGGATGAGGAGACGGTTGAATCACCAGCATGCATTACCGAGAAGGAGATGCGCCAGCTTCTAAATAAAACAGTTTTGGAGACTTTCTTTTGGGTTCGGAAAATAGACTGGAAGAAACGCCCTGTACCCGAGAGACCAAACGTCCAATTGTCTGAAAGGTAAGCTATGTAAAAACTAATGGAAATCGTAATTCTAGTACGAGCCATCCCATGACATAATCATGTCTGAAAAATAAATAAACACCGCACACTGAGTGCGTTTCAATATGCAGCCTTGCCTCTTCCACTTGTGCTTGTTTCCTCGTACCAGGAAGTAATATGTCATGATGACATCACTGACAACAGCATTATATTTCAATATCTTGCAAAAGCTCAATTGTAAACTCTTTTTCTCATTTGCAATTGGGATGGTGAATGAAAAACAGTCCCTCAAAAGTTGTTGTGGCTAGGCTGACAGCTGGGAAACTTCGTTTCAAACTATTGTTTTCTCCATGGAGGAGGGGCCAGGAGACGGGGCAAGGAAACAATCACAAGTGGAGGAGGCAAGGCCGCATATTGTAACGCCCTCACTAATTATGATTTTGTCTTACTTCTTGGTGCAAAGAACGTCCGATAATTATAAAAGAAAAGGGAACAGTGCAGTGTGCAATTCATACAACATCAGTGAGACCAGTTTATTTTAGTACACTCACACGATATACGCTCCTTATATTGTATGAGCGGACGCGCTCCTTGGAGAACATGACATCACATGCCCGCTGCTTGCATTTTTCCATGCCTAAAGGCCCGTTTCCACCAAGCAGTACGGTACATTTTTACGTTTATCCAAGCAGTGCCGCATGAAATGTAAAAAATGAAGCAGGAGTATAGAAAATACAAAGACATGAGTAGCTGTAGTGGGAGTGGAAAGAAGATCTGGAAATGGTTTAAAGTGCCTATGGCAGGTTAAACACTAATATAGGTCATTGTGTTCGTGGGTGGTGTTATATCTATATCGGGAAAAGAAATGCGACATTCAACATCATAATTAAAACTTTTTTTTTCACTGCAAGTGTAACAACCAGCATCAAAGCCCAAAACGGGGCGTGGCCGCCCGTGACGTAGGACGAGGGTGCTTGAGTCGTCACAATACGTTAGTGGTGCGCCTCAAAAATCACAACATTCAACATGGAGGAGGAAAACGTTCACAATATGTTTGATGGCCCACAGCCATACAATTTTGAGCCTAGGAGGAGAGAGAGGGGACAGGGTAGTAGGGAGAGGGATACCTCTAGGGGCAGGAACGATGGACAGAGAAGGGAGGTAGAGCTGTGGGCTTTAGAAAATCAGTGGCGAATTGGCCAAACCAGCTGGTGAGTGATAGCATTTTCGCTAATGCTATTTGTTTACATACATCAGTGACGCTTACCTTCGTATAGACAAAATAAATGGTATTTATTTATGAGTACGTTTTTGTATTGATTTTGAGTACATAAGTATACTCTTGTCTTTTGAGGTCAACAATTTGTGTCACTAAATGCTAAGTGCGTAATAATTTATGTTCGTGACGGCCGACATTGCCACATCTTTGCTAATTTCTGCAGACCTTGCAGACGTCAAATGAAAATAGTGTCGTACGATTGATAATCTGTTGTGCGCAATGCGACATCCAAACCATCAACATTTAAGAATTACTGTGGTAATTGTTTTGACAGGCTGGCATGTTATGTAGTGAAAACCATCAACAGCAAAATACCAAACTGTTTGTTTTCAGTAAGCACTCGCAGTGTTTCGCAGCACCACGTACATTTGTCAACCGTTTTGTTATAGGTGTTCTTGTGTCGGCGGAGGAAAGCATGTAGGGAGCTGGAGGCGTACTGGTCGCTGGTGCAGCAGCTAGTTCCCTCAACCAACGTAGCTTGCCTCACACAACACCCCGGGTTCGAGGCGTGTTGCATCAACCCCTTTTCCCTCCAAGTGGCGTACCTGACATTCCGGCAGGAGCACGGCCCTCTGCGAGCCACCAGAGCAGAGTAGGTCCAGTAATTTCCCCAGCATTTACTATAAGCCTACACTAAAGTGTGAGTTACACAATTAGGGATATTATATGTAAACAGGATTTGGAGAAGTAATGCATGCTTTTATTACATGTAGCCTAGAGCTGACTATTGCAATACCCTACTTCTAGGCCTCCCCAACTGTTTTAGAGACCACTTGGGCCATTGCACTGGCTTCCAGAGAGATTAAGATTTGAGTTTAAAACTCTCCTGAATAATTGAATGGCTTAGACCCTAAAATATAGAAAATATGCTTGAGCAATATCGTCCTAATAGATGTCTTAGGTCTTCATAATCTCCTCTACAGGTTGTGCCTAGTGTCAGGTCTTAACAGGGTGAAATGGCATATGGTCATTAGGCCTATGCTGCGAAATACTGGAACAAACTTCCTGTCCAAATTGGACCTGGCCCGACAGCAACTTTAAATTAAAATTTAAAAACAGCTTTATTCTCATCTGCCTTCAGGATTAGTTAATTGCCCACTATCTACAACACAATATAGTTGACATTTATGTATGATAATGTGCTATATAAATATTTTTGATTAATTGATTAGATTGAAGCTATTGCATTCGGTCCGTGTATCTCTTGGCCATTCGATTTTCATTTTCAAATCGGAAAACGGACCACGACAAATGACCGGTTTCCCGATTTTTAAGTAAACAATAAACGAGAAACCACTCGTATTTTGTTTCCCGTTTGGAAACCGGAAAACAAAAAAACGAGAATCAAGTCATTTTCTGATTTCCTTTTCAGCGCTTTAATATGGGAATCAGAATTAGAGAGACGACCCGTTTTCCCATTTCTTATTTTGCTCAACATTAAGTTTTTGTTGACCCGGAAACTGTGCTAATGTGTCAGGGTAAAGCGTTGGCTTAGCCACATCAGAGGTGTTTACTCTAGTATAGCCTATATTTTATACGTTTTTAACAAGTCCTCATTTAAATGTAGGCTAGGCACTAATATTTATATTTCCCAGAGAACGTTCACCACTACGCTTCGAATTGCATGCTTGTAGGTCCACCTTAAAGCATGACGAGATCCGCTATCGCAGACATCCCATGAAGGGAGTATGATAGCAGCTCCCCCTGTCCCTGATGCCTGCGAGTCAGATGAAATATCCCTGATTTTAGAAGGGGCAGAGAAAGATAATGACTCGTGCGGCATGTCTGGAATAGTTTTGCGCGAGCACACAAGTAGTACGCCCTGCAAAAGTCCTGGGAAAAATAGTAGGCAGATGTTCTATGCAGACTGGGCGATATAAAGGACATGAATACACGCGTTCTAACACTATCGTTTTGATTGTCGGGGGTGTCGAGGGTCGATAAGCATCTCACTGAAAGAAGTTTTTGGAACTTGGGATGTCTGCTATCGGCTCGAGAGGGAATATGACTATCGGTTGTTATATTTCATCTCGTAGTCATGAATAGCTATTACTTGGACAGCCAGAGCTACAAACAGTTTGGGCTGTGGGTGGCATCATGCCAGCTAGCCTACTTGAGTGCTAGCGTTACGAAGAGGGCAAGTCAAAAACTTTCGTCATACTCTGCAAACTTACTTAAACGTGCAGGGGTATTTATACCAGGGTAATAATAACCCAAACAAACCAGAATTTAAAAGACAGACTTAGCCATGGTAAGACTGCAACCCAAATCAAAGGAATGTTGGCCAGATGTTAGGAATATCACTCGCACCCGTTCCTTCACAGCTGACGGCAGGCACTCAATCAACGTCTTCTGGTTCATGTAATTAAAAAATAGGTGATGGAAAAACAAAGCCATAATTTAATTATGAATTACAAGCCTGCCCGCGTTTAACAGCATGAAACGGATAATGAAAATTGGTTCGTTTTCCGATTTTCGTTTCCCGATTTCCAAAACAAAAATCGGATAACGAGTTATTTTCTGTTTTCTATTTCCCGATTTGGAAAAGGAAATCAAATGGCCACGAGATACACGGACCACATTCAATATTACTTACCATTTACAGTCTTAAATAAAAGTAATACTTCAACAAATCCATGAATCTTTCCATTACCATTTCCTACTCTAGGCAATTCCGATACACAGCTTACCGCCAGGTTGTGAGGTGGGCGTATGGCATTCTGGGCAGGGAGCTGAGGAAAATTATACCTGCTTGTGTGGTGGCTGCAGTGAGGAGACAATATTTTGAGGGCCAGTCATACAGGGGTTTTCAATGGCCCCATTTGGAAGATGAGTGATTAAATGTTGTTAATGATTACAATCACACACTGTCTTCATGCATCTTATTTTTATTCATTTAAGAGTTGAACCGCGACAGATAAAGGCGGAGTGCCTCCTCTTTGGAAACAGCGTGCTGGGCGATGGGACCTGGGGCAGCTGCGGAAACTGTGGCACTGTGTTCTCGTAGGGCTGCGGGTAGACTTGCATATCCCTCTTTCAGCGAGTGCAAAAGGGCCGACGCGTAATCTCCTTATATTGTATGAGCGGACGCGGTCCTTGGAGAACATGACATCACGTGCCCGCTGCTTGCATTTTTCCATGCCTAAAGGCCCCTTTTCGAGTGGAAAGAAGACCTGGAAATGGTTTAATGCTATGGATGCCATCTATGGACACAGGCCGGCAAACCAGGGCAGAGAAGCCGGCAGGGATTCAGCCATCTCCCTGCTGGAGGCGATGATGGTGGACGCTGAAGGTAAATTGTGTTCTTGTCACTTAAACGTAGGCATTAGCTTTTGGCTTTACGTTTAAAGACGTACAGTAAACTAATGTTTGATATCGTGTTATTAATAATCATAATATTAATAATCATGTCCACGGATCCATTCTACAACTCCGTTAGCAAAACATTAGCCCAACTATCGCATTTGAGGTAGCCTAACCTACGTATACAATCATCACACTTCGTGTTTGTTGTTGTTTTGCTAGAAATAGAATCAGCTAAATGTAATGTAGGCTAATAATGTAACCGGAGAGATACACCAGCGGCGACGCGATTCAAGCAACAGAGTGTAGCAGCAAGCGATACGAGAGATTGAAAAGATTTCAACTTCAAATTGTCGCGCTCGTCGCGCCAATCGCTCTAGTCTCCAGAATCGCTTTTGTCTCTCGACTGAATACAAAGTCAATTACTTCCGTCGCTCGACTCGCTCAGATCGCCGCTGGTGTATCTCTGCGGTAATGCCATTATTTGTGTATCAGATCTATGACCGTTGTTGTGTATTCCAGGTAAAAGGAAAAGGTGGCCTCCTGGCATTGTCACGGCACTGGCAGCAGTGTTGCACAATTGGGCTACTTGGGATGAGCGTCGGCGGGCAAAACTGGCCATTTGGCGGTTTTTTAAGCCGTTTTGGGCCCATAGAAGTCAATGTAATTTGTTGAATTTTGAATTTAGCGCATTTTGGCGGTTTTTGATAACTTTTTGGGCGGGACACATCTGGCAACACTGACTGGCAGATATGCAGGCAGCAGATGAGAGACTGCTTGAGAGGATGGAGGAGTGCCGCCAGGAAGGCATGCGTGCCCTCCTCGAGGATGCACGTGACGCAAGGAGGCAGGAGCACGAGCTGTTCCAGCAAAATTTCAGAGAAACTGCAGCCTTTAACCAGGCATTCCTTGGCACCCTCAGCCAACTTGTACAAGTGTTGCGGGGTAACCATCAAGCAGTGCCACCATCCTCCCAGTAGGGATTTGTAGGCCTACTTTGTAGGCACTCCTACTGAGTGCTCTGTTTAACAAACAGGCAGTCCAAAAGGCTAAAAGTATCACTAGTCAACCTGACCATGTTTTAAGTGGTGAATTTTCATTAATGCCCTCTGGGAGGCGCTATTATTCTGTCAGGACAAAAACAAAGCGTTACTCTGGATCTTTCATCCCTACAACCATTAGATTATTAAACAAGGTTGTAGGGGTAGAGTTCATTACTGACCATTTAATTTACTGAGGGCTGCTCATCACTGACAGGACAGGGTGTTTGAATGTATGTGTTAAAATGTGTATGTTTTTGTTTCCTATTTATTATTTATTGTTTTTTGTTTCCTTTAGGTTTTGTATTTCATTTTCTACTCTTTTTATTTATACTATCTATTCATTGACTGATGGAGACTGGGACCGCAAACTGAATTGCCCTTCATGGGACTAATAAAGTAATCTGAATCTGAATCTACTTAGGCTATATTTATTTGAAGTTTTTCCAGTGCATCTACATAACTGTCACTGTGGTCTTTTTTTCATGTAGGTTTGATTAAATTAATACTATTGTTCAATCACCATAATGGTTGCTCTCAAGTGGTAAAAGTGTTGGCTGGTTTATCACTGGTGAAAGTGAAAATGTTTACCTTGTAAACTACAATAGATAATTTATAGGCTAGTGAAAACAAATCTAATCCAGCTAGGGTAAAGGTTGGTGCCTCAAAATAATGCATTTCTGGACCAGATGAGATGAGATTCATAAAATGTATTTATTTGTTTGCACTTATACAGTCGGTCCCCCTACAATGCACACCCTTTACCGAGGTAATGCCACGTCATCCACCTCGGTACGTACCGGGCCTAGCTGCAGTGTACCCAAACAACCGCCGGGTGGCACTTGGGAGCGCTCGCTATACGCTTTACCACGTGGTAGTCTCTCTCTCTCTCCTCTCTATCTCTCTCTCTCTCTCTCTCTCTCTCCTCTCTCTCTCTTGCCATCTCTTCTCTCTCTCTCTCTCTCTCTCTCTCTTCTCTCTCTCTCTCTCTCTCTCTCTGGCCTACAGCTTACCTATTGCAGCGCTCCCGTGTGAGCTTGGACGTCCAAAATGTTTATTACCATATGGAATATTTTACGATGCTGACGGCATATTAATATACAAGTGAGGAGTTCGTTGACAGTTTCCAATTCCCCTCATGTGGCGCACAGTGCTCCGCATGTAGCAGGATCGATAATGATGGTCAGGGCGCACAGCAGTGCTTGGGTTGCTATGTTTTTTTCCCCTGGAATACTGTCGCCGATTAGATAGAAATATTCCTGTTATGAACCCGAGTTTAGTAGGCTAGATATCGCGCAGTGAACGAGGCAGCCTGCAAACAGTTTGAAGCGCAAGGTGGCTGTAACAAGTTAGAAAGTAGCCAAACTCTGTTGCTTGGTAACCTTTTTAAATTATGAGCGTTCCACGAACTATCTTTCTTTGCGCACGCTATAAAATGGCAATAAACATGTTATTTTAAACTACTGGTTAACTATTTATGCTTTCTAATGTTGGTAAAAGCCGTATAATAAGCGGGATAATGTATTGTCCACACGTGACTATCGGAAAATATTTCCCTTCGAAGCGTAATAACACCCCTCCGCCTTCCCTATCCCTTACATATTCACCAGCACGCACCGATTCAGCGGATAGCCTAACAACATGCCTATAAATTGTGTGAGAACACCTCCAGGAAGTAGGAAGAGTCATAAAAAGAATAGCCTAAATAATGTAATGAATTTTCTTAAAAAAAAAAAAAAAAATGATGATCGGATGAATTTCATTGGAGATCCCCCCCACAGTCATCCGTTCCGAAGGAGGCGGAGGAGCGGTGGCCAGATGTCCATCCATTGCGAGGCTGGGGAGACAGGAAGAGCTTGGTGACAGTAGGCTTGATTCCATAGGCAGTCCAAATGACACTCACTTCCATAATTAAGTAGGCTACGCAGGTAATCGCTGCACTTATTCCACGTGATTTACAACACTGCACTCGCTAGTCTAGGTTAAACGTTAGGGGTGAAGTTGCACAGCACTCGCACACGGCACGGCTCACTGCAAACAATGTGTGCTGCGATTCACCTGGGTAGGCCAGCGGTGTTAAAAGTGAGTCCAAGTACAACTGGGTTTGGAGAGAGAGAGAGGGGAAATATATGCTGGGAAATATATGCAATGTCATCTCATAATCATGGAGTTCCTCATGCGATTTCATCTGGGTCAGTCAGAAATGCATGCACCTTGCGCACCGGGAAGTGTGTTTTTTCAAACAAGAAAACTGGTTCATCATATGCATGGCTTAAACTGACTTCAATGTTTGCCAACGTGCTATAGTTTTCCTCTCATAATAGCACCTGGCGACTGTGACCACAGTTAGATGACCTCGCGCGCGTAAACCCATTAAAATATAGCCTAGCCTTCTGTGGCTATTCAGAGCAATATGAACCAATCAGGTCGGCGTTGCTATTAAGCAAAATACATCCCTGATGTCTACTTAACTAAAATAAGATGCATTTGTCTAATATTTGGAGACATCGCCTTGCTCTTTCTGCGGGGAATTAAGCGCCTCTCTCCCTCGCTCTCTCTCTCTCTCCCTATCTCGCCCCCACACACACACACACACACACACACACACACACACACACTGTTTGGAGAGGACGCATTTAAACTGTAACAGTTTAGGCAGTAGGGGAGAGCAGGGACTCATGAAACTCGGGACGAATGAAACACTGCGATTTACTCGAAAACTTTAACATCGCCTATCCGAAAGTATGAAAAGTCAAAGTTGTCAGGTTTACAGGCAAAAGGGATTTAAGTGTCAGTAGACACTGTCGGGACGAATGAAACACCCGTTTCATCCGTCCCTCTCGCCCATTGACTTAAAGCAGGATCAAAATAAAATGGGAGCACTTGAGATGACTATGTTCCAACTTGTCTTGAGCACCGTCGTAGCGCAACAAATCATTATCGTAAACATAGCCTAGATAATTGGAAATTACAAAAAATAGGCTACATTTTATAGACTTTGGCTATAGGCTAAGCCGACTCCTCTACCTGTTTGAATTAGTGCAGCCTTACAGGGAGGACGTTAATTTGGCATAGGTCAACTGCAAGAGACTACTAATTTGTGACTTGACGTGATGTGTGAATAATTAGGCTACGATATGCAACAGGCATATTTAGCCGCACTCAGTCATTCATTGGGTGAATGTCCCGACCCTGTGTGTCCGCGTGCATGCATGGGGTGGGGAAAAACACATCAAGCGTGCCATCACCACCCATCCCCCCGGACGCACGAAACCCATTGAAGATCCAAGCAATTGTAGTCTGTCAGTATTTTAGTGTGGGCCCAGGTAGTTGAATTCCTGCATGGCCTGGTTATCTCAATAGTGCCAAGAAGATGTTTGCCCTCAGGCTATGTGTGTTCATAAAGCGCATGTTCGATTTGCTGTAATAGGCTACGATCAGTAAGCCTCAACTTGTCTGTCGTGTCTTTTCCTTCTTTCGATATTTTGTAAAATAGGCCCACGTTAAAGGCTAAATACGATAATAGGCCTAAATAAGGCTAATAAAGTGAGCTAAATAAGTCAGGCCTAAATAAAGTTGTTTTAGCCTATGAACTCAGGCAATGCAGAAATTTGCGGAGGGATTTTGGATAACTTGGCCTATAGGCTACCGATGGCTTTATGAACTTCATGACTGGGCTACAAGATAGTAAGCATATTGACTTGTAGACCACCAACATCTGATGCTGAAGTGGGGGAGGGTGTTTTTTTCCACTTCAAATGTTCCCCGACACACACACACACACACACACACAGATACGCGCTAATCGCTCTCTCTCTCCGTCTCTCCCTCTCTTTCTCGTTGTTGCTATACGTGCATCTGGATAGGCATAGGCAGTGTGGTCACCCAGCACATTTTCATAGAAATGCTGTGTTTTTTTTTTTTAAATGAAATCTTTATTCAGTTAGGTTGTGAACAGCGTTTCTCTTTCGATGTTGCGTCACCGTGGACAAGTGTCTGCTCGAAAACTTAATGCAAAGCGGCTAAAATGTTCAGAACGTGTTGAACTTTTCAGAACATGAATGTTTGTCTGTGGGGGAGGGGTGGGTTACAGCAGTGCAGTGCAGTGCAGTGCACGGGACTGCACAGCCTTTTGTGACATGTCGTGGCGCGACAGGTTATCCAGCCTCCGAAGGAGTCATAGTTCCCCAGTCATACTGTTGGTTCGCATCTCCACCGAAGCAACTGAATTTGCAGTCCTAATCACAGATGATTAGCCACACCTGGTGTAACAGATGTATTGTCATGTGTGCATCACATCCCCAGTTAACCGGAATCCCGTCGATCGCGCACAACAGCGCATTGAAAGGATGAAATGTTCACAAGCACCAATACAAAAAAAACCGTCTTCAACCTATTAGTCCGTAGGCTATCCTGAGGATATCCGTTCCTGACTTGAATAGGTAGTGCAGAAATAATTAACAGACATCACTTAGCCTATAAGTTAGGAGCGGAATTGAGACGGTGAATGCAGGACAGAATTATGAAAACAAAACACCGTCGACTGGCGGTCTTGTTTAGGGATCACGCTTGTGTTATTATCAAATACCCAACGTTACGTGCAACGCGCAATTGGCTGACTCTTTCCACTTGTAGCCTAAAACTGAGGGAGGGATCAACATACAATGAGCTACACTGAAGCAGATTACTCTGCTTCGCAAAAAAAAAACCAGTGCACCAATAATACCCCAGTCTTCAACCTACTATTTAGGCTACCAGATATATAGGCTAGTAATAGTATTAAGTTGTGCTACCTTGTTTTTTGTGGTAACGACAGTGTAGATCAGGTAATAACCTGCAATAGGGGAAGCGGCATGCGCCAGTTTTAAAGACGGAATGTCGTCGCCAAATGTAAAATCACCTCTCTCATGCTGACATGACGGGGCACTACTTCATTAGGCTACAATGTTGTTCATGTCTGTTTGACTCACACTATACGAGTGGTTCAATTTGTGTTTTTGTGCTCATCGCACAAATGAGACAGACAGGCTTGCTTGATAGGGCTACACAAAGCAAGCGACATCGGTCCACTCAAAATGGTCCGAACTCCGCCGCTTGATTTCATGTCTCCTCAGTCTCTCCATTACGGTTTATTAGTATACTCTGTTTTGCTATTTTCGTTATTCTTAGCCCTGGCATTACAGATGAAGCAACTGTGATCAGTGAGGTTGTGGAAACGGTTGAATAGGCCTATGGTCCTAAATTGGAAGCGGCCGATGCCAGTTTTGAAGACAGAATGTCGTCGCCAAATTTAAAATTCGATCTCTCTCATGCTGGCGTCACGGGACACACTTAATTACAATGGTGTTCCTGTCTGATTGACTCGGTTTTAATTGTCTTTACCGGTTCAAATTGTAGTAGGTATGCAAACTCTGTATCCTGAGGATACCCGTTCCTGGCTTGAATAGTGCTGAAATAAGTGAGGGACGGATTGGGAGACGGTGAATGCAAGACAGAAAAAAGTCGAGTTTAAATTCACATTGTGGTCTTGTTTAGGGCTCACACTTGTGTTATTATCAAATGCCCTATCAAATGCCCAATGCTAAATAAAACATGCAATTTGCTGACTGTATTTCTACTACTACTAAAACTGGGGGACGGGCAAGGACGGAAGCACAAACAGACACAGGCAGACGCTGCTCTGCAAAAGCGGTGCTATACTGCCCCCCGCATTCCGAATGGCCACAGGGTGTAATGATCACGGTACGCTGCCGCGGCCCGGCACGGTAGTGAGCAGATTGAAGTGACANCATCTGTAGGCTACTCAGCAATCAATATTTGTGCTTGAAAAGAAAGAAAGAAAGAAAGAAAAGAACATTTACACGTTACACCCACCCCATGAAATACCTAACCAAACCCTCACGCACATCCCTGCCCTCTTCCTCTTCTGCATTTAGTCGCGGTACCCTCGCAGGCTGTCTTTCAACAGCTGCTGCGACAAGAGCATCCCATTCATGCCGGTAATCCTCTCCATGTCTTTCACAGACATTGAGTAATGCACAACAGGTCAAAACCATGGGTTTAACAAGTTCAAGGTCAGAGTCATTTATTTTTAAAGGCAGTGACATCTACCTTTCAGCCTCCCAAATGCCTTTTCCACCACCCTAGCCCTACTTTGTTTTTGTTTTTTTGTTATACATTTATTGTCTGTAAAAGGCTTTAACAGCCAGGGCTTCCGGGGATAGGCAGAGTCTCCTAATATAAAGAACCCAGTGTCCAACAGGTCTGCTGTAATCTGGGTGAAGGAAGCCATGCTCCTCTAGCTCCCATAGTGAGGACAGCCTAAGGACACGCGAGTCATGTATGCTTCCTGGCATACCAGCAAACGCATTCCAGAACAAACCTTTCCCATCAACCAGTCCTTGTAGCACTATAGAATGCCACCTTTTCCTATTAACAAAGTCATTGTGGTATTCCCTTGGGGCTATGATAGGGATGTGAGACCCATCAAGATTCAAGATTAGTTTATTACGTCTTATTATAGGTTTGAAGCCTATAAAGAGTAAAAATTGTTGTGTTTCTTTTTTGTATCCTCAAAAAGATTAAAAAATGAAAAAGAGATGGGGGGGAGAGTGCAAAGAAAGTGCCTTGTTGTCTTCAGCATGAATTCAGTAATCTAACGGCTTGGTGGAAGAAACTACTTTGGAGTCTGGTAGTGTGAGACTTCAGGCTTCTGTACCGTTTCCCAGATGGTAATCTAGTAAACAGTTCATGGTTGGGGTGACTGGATCAGCCAAGATTTTTTTTGCCTTCCTGATGCTCCTTCCCTCGAATAACTCCAGTATGGTATGGAGGGTAAGTCACAGCCGCATATCTTCTGAGCTGTACGCACAACACTCTGAAGAGCTCTCCTGTTGGCTTGAGAGCAGTTCCCATACCAAGCAATAATGGTCCCCATCAGAATGCTCTCAATGGTGCCTCTGTAAAACGACCTCAGGATCTTGGGTCTCATTCCAAACTTTCTCAATCGTCTGAGGTGGTACAGACGTTGCTGGCTTTTTTTCCAATAGCCCCAACACAGTGTGGAATGCCCCACCTGTTTTCAAAAAAATGATGCCATGGCCTTCAGTTCTTCAAAGTTTAGGAAACGGATCTGTTCTGGGACCAGCAGTGTATTAGCCTGGTTCCTACCAGACCTCCGTGTTTGCACTGGAGCCCCCTGGTGGCACTCCAAACACACACATCGGTCTGGGAGCATGTGGCAGGATTCAATTTCTGGACTCAAAAAATAATGCCGAGCATTTATCACTTCAATATCACTGGCAGCTCACATTGAGGAGTCACAGGTCATATTATAGACCATATTGACGCTTTACAGATCAACAGAAAATGGTTTTGAAAGAATTTGTTGATATTGAAGCAATAAATGCTGCGATTATTTTTTTTACTGTAGAAATTGAATCCTGCTACATGCTCCCAGACCTATAGTCTAGAGGATATGTCAGGATTTTTGGCAAAGATGTTCACTTCCGGAAGAAAGCATGAAAATTTGTATACTAAGGTTTTCAGGTATGCTGATTACGATAAGAAGCGGCTCCAAGCTCAAAAATCAAGGGATCACCCTCAAAATGGACAAATCCAAGATGGCCGCCAAATTAACAATTCTTCATTACTTAGGTTGCATATGTCATATAATCCTGACCTCTGCGACTAAATGTGGGTTCTTGGGATTGATGAATTAATGTATGAGCCATTTAGCTTTGCAAAACCTAGGTACCACACTGAAAATCGAGAAATCCAAGATGGCCGACATCTCCGATGGCCAAATTTATAGTTATCCACAACTTTGGATGAATATGCACTAGAATATTGATCTTGACGACTAATTGTAGGTTTTGGTTATCGTTGAAGTCATAAGTAAGCCATTTGAGCTTCAAAATATTAAGGATTCACCTCAAAGTTGAGAAATTGAAGATGGCCGCAATTGCGATAGCTATATTTTTATACTTGTAGATCCTTTTAGTGGGGTCGTATTAGGCTCAGTCATTTCAAATTGGTGTTAAAGTTTTGTTTTCACTTCCAAGTTGAAGTTTAGGGTCTATAGAACAATTTGAGTTCGAGTGTCAAACACACAGATAACAAAATGGCCTGCGGGGGGCGCTCTAAAATATATAAACTGTTATTACTTTTGATTAGTTAAACCAAATTTAACATATGAGATATGTATGGATTCAGAATGAAGAGGAGAAACCGGTGCGCTAAGTATGTGGTTACCAGATTAACGACACACTATGTAATAAACACACTTTTAGCCAATGGACAGCTAAATCCGGGCTTTTTTAAGATAAAAGGTGGAAATGCCCTCAAAGTTGCAATGAAACATAACTTATTGTTACAAGTTATTATAAAGAAAGCCTGGGTTATCTCTTAACTTGATTTGTTCAGAATATCCCTGAAGCACACAGATACTTAGGATACCTATACACAAATATGGCTGCATGAAGCCTATGTGATATTTAGCACCCAACTTGCATCTTTGAGTTTATGAATTTAGGATCATGAGTACCAGCTTTCTTTCAGTCAGTCCATCATTTTATTCACAACTTAAAAACTTTATATCTGGAAGAAAGTAAATCAATAATAATAATAATAATAATAATAATAATAATAATGATGATGATGATGAATACTATGGGGAACATCATTTTTTCCTGCATTCAAAAAGCAAACAGAAGACCATAGGGCTAACACTTAATAATCCACTCTACAATAACTATGACAGATGCAAAAACAGTCAGTGGTCAGTCTTAGAAATTGCATGTGCACTTGCACAGACGTGTGCACTTTAACTCTGCCTCCATGCACTTGAACCGAGATCTGGCAGGTCTATTTGTACAAGTACTAGTACAGCTGCACTTCACCTCTAGTTGGAATACATATTTGGAAACTGCATATTTGGTAGTGAAGTCCAAATCTGGGAACTGTTCATTTGTTACCAGATTGGCTGGCATTTCTGGCAAATGCAGATAACTACGCTGGTAACAAATGGACAGTTCCCAGATGACAGAGATGTCCTCATAAGAGCAGATGATTGTGTCTACCATGTATGAAATAGTGCTATAGTATTATTTAGTATGCTTGCCAAAGGCCTCTGCTTGCCCCAGCAAGCATACTAATTGTTCTCCAACAGTTTATTTAGTATGTTTGCGGGAAAGCATACTAATTGTTCATCAAGAGTTTATTATTATTCTACATTTTTCCATTCACCTCGGCCTATGCATTAGTATGGCGGCTAGTATGAACGGCTCAAAAAGGGCCCAGGGTGGTGTATTTTTCGCTGGCCTACCCCCTTTTGTTCACCAGACTTGTTTTTCCTCAGTTTTCCCCCTCATTGAAATGAATGGTGGAATGGTCAAGATGATGTCACAAACTGTGGCAGTTAGAGTGAGAGGTGACCTGTCCTCATGGGCGTAATTTCGGCATGGATATAAGGGACGCGTCCCCACCAATATCCAGCGATTATCGTTTTGTCCGCACCAATTTGATCACTAGGCTGGGGGGGAAAACGGTCTCCCGTCTCATTCGCATTGCGGCGAAGAAAGGGTTAACAAAAAGTCCTTTGCCAAAGGCTGACGACCAATCTGATTGGCTGTGCCTTCCCCTTCTTTCACGTGAGACTCTAGGTTGTGTATGGTTGCTAGGAGGCAGGAGCGCCAAAAAAAAAAAAGAAGCTGAGGTCCTTTCGGTAGGTTCTATCACTGCGCTTATCAGTGGTGTTACCACACGGTACGTTATTAAATTACTCTGGCAGGCTAACGTTCCAGAATCTTTGGTGCAACGTGGGTGACACGGGCACATGACTGCCAAGTGAGATGGCAGGCAAAAGAAAAAAAAGTGGGCATACGGAGCTACTTTTCAAAGAAATATGTAAGTCACACTATCACTCGCTAATGAAATGACGTTTGGAACACAGCCCGTTAGCAGGGCAAACTCGTTATCTATGAATCAAGTTGTCTACGATGACACAACTAACTGCAGAGACTGTTGTGCAGTTGAATATCCAATGGCTGTCAATATGTTAATGTTGCATTATGTCCTGCAAATGATAGAATGTTTGTGACAGTGACACAATAACTCCTCGTCAACATAACACGAGACAGATTTATCACGAGGGCGCCTTTGTAAAACGTCGGCGGGCACCTTAGCATAATGACAAACAAAAAAAAGGCAGAATTCAGAAGGGGATAGGTCTGGAGGTCTGAGTACCCGCGCCTCCCATTTTGCCTCTCGTCCCTCCCTGTCTTTTCTTTCAATTTCGGTTGCGCGTGCATCACTGCATCCAAAGGGTTGGTGCTGCCCACCCTCTCTCTCTCTTTCTCTCGCTCCACATGAATTTCACCAACCTCTAACCTATTCAGTGTCTCGTTCTCCGTTTCCCCAATAATCAACGTCTTTGAAAGCGTGACATGAAATCGGCATTGCGCGTCATATGGAGACAGCACCGCTCGTGCTTATAAATCGACGTGGATCAATGACCATATTCATAGACCATGCTCTCCACATTAATTTCACCTAGGCCTACCTCTAACCTATTCCGTGTCTCGTTCTCCATTCTCAATAATCAACGTCTTTGAAAGCGTGACATTAAATCGGCATAGCGCGTCATACACGTTTTAAACAAATAGGCTATGGGGACAGCACCGCTCGTGCTTATAAATCGACGTGGATCAATGACCATATTCATAGACCGTGCCCTACATCTGCATGACATGAACCTATGATTGATAATGCAAAAAAGCTTCTGGAATCTTTGTCTTGGAGCACTTTTGTGTCCCCACCAATGTCAAAATCAAAGTTTCGCCCTTGCCTGTCCTGGGGTTTTTAACTAGTTATCAACTAGGTAAAGGCATTGTCAGAGAGGTCTTGGCTCTGAATACAAACTGTGTGAAGATCATAAGCCAACTCTTAAAAATGTTTCAGAGAGAACAGTTTTAAAATCCCTATGATGTGACCTCATTCACTTAGAAAAAAAATGTGTGAACAGCTCAGCGCATAGGCCTGAATGTCATTTTTTTGACTTGGTCTAGAAAAGTGATGAAAATACATGAAGAGCAGGGTTGTGCCATTTGTGTGTCAATATCATCTAACAACTTGCAAAACTTTTGGAGATATGACGGCGTAAAAATAAGGCTGCACATATTACTCAGCTATTGACTGCCAAACCGTCAGAATCTTCATTCATACACACACACACACACACACACACACACACACACACACACACACACACACACACACACAGCCTTGTAGAACTTTAGACCTCTGCTGTCACCTGGGTAACCGTGGCCTAATATGCTGCTGTGGCCACTCTATACAGTAAGTGGCAGTGGCCTACTGGGTAGGGTGTTGGTCTGTCAGAGGGTTGCAGGTTCGAATCCCACCCTTACCTCTCCCTACCCACCCATTGCTGAAAGGCACCTGAAGCATATCCATACATGCACACACGCACACACACACCTCTTCCTCTCTGTCTCTCTCTCTCTCACACACACACACACATGTCTCTCTCTCTCTCTCTCGCACAGACAGACACACACAGACACAGCCACAGACACACACACTCAGACCTCTATCTCTTTCCTTCGTGTTTCTGTGTGTGTATACAACAGCTCTCTGTGTGTGTGTGTGCATAAGCCGCAAGCATACTAATAGCATTGTCTCTCCGGAAATGCAGTCTTATTATTATTATTATTATTATTGATTCATTTTCTTTTTTTGTGATTTTATGAGTGAACAGAATATGGCTTGATTGAAAAAAGTTGATACTCATGATCCTAAATTCCTAAACTCAAAGTTGCAAGTTGGGTGCTAAATATCACATAGGCTTTATGCCGCCGTATTTGTGTATAGCTGAACAAATCAAGTTGAATGATATCCCATGATGCGTACATTCAGATCAGTACTTTTATTCCCTGCGGGGGTATATCGCACAGGACATGCAGGACACGCTTTGTGTTTGAATGTGTTGAAACATGCAAGATGTAAAGGCTTCTTTGAGCAGTGTTGCCAAAACAAATTCAGCAGAAGTCGTTATTGGCTCTCTGAAAAGTCGCTAGAAGTCGCCAGATGACGTTACGTACGACGTCACAGCATCACGCATGCAGCGCAAATCTCTAGAAAAGATGTGTGCACGGCTACGCAGAGCTGCAGTTATGTTGAAAAACAATGATTTAGTCACTTAAATGAAGAGTTTTTCAAAGTAGCCAGATTCACCAAAAAGTCGCCAAAGTCGCAAGATGTGTTTTTTTTTGTCGCCAGGTCCAAAAGTTGCTAAATCTAGCGACAAAGTCGCCAAATTGGCAACACTGTATTTGAGTCCAGGAACATGAATACATACTTACAAATCCCTAGTACCTTAGAATAGGATACACCAAGCCTAACATAATTCATCATGCCTCTCTTTCTTAAATCAGCACAGTTCACACAAATGCGTCAATGTGATTGCTGCAATTGTTGGACCCTATATCTTTGTCATATCTTTAGTTAGAGGCTTATATTGCCTTTAAATGAAATTATTGGGCCACAAAGCCTACATTTTGACACTAAGATCATGCTCATATAACAACCAGATCCAAAGTTATGGCTCAAAACAAATACAGGTTTTTGCTATGGCGGCCATCTTGGATTTCGTGTTTTTGAAGTAGATCCCTTCGTTTGCGAGCGTGGAGCCGCTTCTAATTGGAATCAGCATCCCCAAAACCCCCTATATACCAATTTTCGTGCTTTCTTCCGGAAGTGAACATCTTTTCGACATATCCTCTAGACTACTAGTAGTGGAGCTCACAAAGCTGTGCGGAACTACAGGTCGGGCAAGAGCCAGGCAAGCAGTGTACATGAAGCCCTGCAGAACTCTTGTACACACCGACAAACCGTTGTCCTGCTGACGCCAAAAAGGTGGCCAATCGATCTGTAATCATTATTGGTCGCCAGTTTCCAAATAGCGATGGCAACCCTTTTTTTTAATGGGACGCACCGTCTAAAATTCGTATCGACTCTCTCCATTGGCGTCTGTAATTTCACAGAAACAAAAAGCAAGGTCTCCTCGGACATCCGGAAATTTTGCACCCATTGGGTCTCGTTGAATCCGGGCACTACCACGTCCCACCACTCGTTTGCCCTGCTGACAGCCCAGACAGTCGGGCTACGACGCTGTTTTAGGGAGTGCAATCTCTGTAAAACACAAAGCGAGAAGAGACATCATGAGATACATTACAAGACTCGAATTTGAGTAGTCTCCTAGGCTAATTGATGATGGTAACTCTGCTCTGAAATGTGAACAATCATTGCCTTGCGTTGAAACTAGACTAGCATTAGCCAGGCTACTGGCTATCTAGAACCTGCAGCACTGGCACACAGCGATTTGGCTTAAACCTGGCAGCTGTTTTCAGAGGAGTTACAACTCGAAATGAATTAAGTTTGCAAAAAAAATGTGCGCGATTGCAACACAAACATTCAGTGAGAGTAGATATTGACAGTTTCAGTTTGACAATCTTCAAAATGCATATCACACTGGATGTTTTGCAATTATGGCACAGGCAAGATTTCTGGAAGTTGTTTAGGCTATGTGTTCCATGCAATGCGTGAGGAAATGTAGGCTATGTCGGGCTAGCCTACTCACACACAATAATGTCTCTCTATGCTTCACCTCAAACAATAACGTCTCTTTAGTCTACCACTAATGAAAAAGCGCTCAAACACCTACCACGGCAGAGAGATTAACTCATTGGCTGCCTTGGCCGTCGAATGACGTAATTTCGAATAGTGACGCCCCCTGCCTTCGACGTCGTTCGCCGATAATTGCGTTTTTTTTTACAGCCAGGCCTCGAGGACGGTCTGACCTATCTTCTGTATAAATTTCAAGCCTCTAGGCATTTTCTAACTGTTCCTGTAGGTGGCAGAAGTGTCCTTAGGAACAGTCAAGGCAGGGCTTTAGTTCAGACCAGGAGGAAATGTAAAGACAAAAACACCCCTTTTTACTATTATAATCTCAAAAGTAGCATACTGTAACAAAATCATTTTTGAAAGTAAAGCACCTGTGACAGTAGTCTACTTTCTTGCCCTCTGATTTTAACACAGGTAGGCTACTGATTTTAGTGTCAGGGCCCGGTTGCACAAAACACCTTAAGTTAAGTATTTCCCTTAAAGTCTGAGTTAAGGGTCCCCTAAGTGAAAGTCAGTTGCACAAACACCCTTAAAATTTCCCCTTAAGTTTTCCTTAAGGGTTTCCCCTTAAATATTTAAGAGTTTCCCTTAAAGTTAAGAAATCCCTTAAAGTTCTTTAAAATCGTTGCACAAAAGACCTTAACAACCAAGTTAAGGGAAAATATCTGAGGGACCGATATCGTCGCCTTAAGTCAGACATGGCCGAGTTTATGCACATTCAACAACGTGATCAACGGATTCAAATAAGAGTTTTCCGCTTACCGACGAACCGTTAATTATTAATTATAGATTTGATAGACAATCCATATATGAATTATCCGACCGTCTCGAATTGGACCATGCTAGGAGTTGTGCTCTCCCTGCCGTCTTGCAGCTGATGATTGCGCCAGGCACGGCGCCAGAAAATCAGCTTTGGATGGGCCAGAACATTTTTGGGTGGCACTTCATTAGACCTATAACATCAAGTCCTCATAAGGGACTGTACGTTATTTACCGGGGGGGGAGGGCTGGTGCGCTGGAAGTCCGGTCAAAAAAAAAAATCATGGCCCCCCCCTCCACCTCAATTTTTTCCCCATGGCCCTCCCCCCACTTCAATTTTGTTTTCCCATGGCCCTCCCCCTACAGGTAAAAAAAAAATAATATGTAAAATTGGTAGATGAACAACCATCATGAGAACAGTCAGAGTAGGCTAGCCTACATCAAGGGCGGTTGTCTGCACTATTATGTGCTATCGATATCAGTGGATACCTATGAGAAGCCGCTAGAATCTGCCTCTGCGGCTGCATGGGATGCCTTTTAACTCCACTGTCACCAAGACAAATTGCCTTCACTATTGTTTTTACGTGTTAAGTAATAATAATGATAATAATAAAAACTTCCATTTCAATACCAATGTCCGAGTTGTTACTACTGTAAACTACAAAGTGGAGAGAGTTTCCCCACCGCAGCTTCAATATTTCCCTGCTCGACAAGCAGCGCCTTTCACAAAGTACGTTTTACATGTTCAGCACAGTAGCGAAGCCAGGGACGCAGGAATTGGTTTAGACCAGGGGGTGCTGTGAAAAAAAAATCTGTTTTTTAGATGCAATTTCCTGCGTTCTAATCAATTTTAGGGTGAGGAATGGCGTATCACATCTGAATAACTTCCTCATGTTTTATGTAGCCTAAACAAGGATGGGTAGATTTACCTTTTTGTTAAACATCTCACTTTGACATTATTAATTTAAGTTCTTCTTGCGGAAGGGAAACGCGCACCTGATGTGGAGGTGAGGGCGTGTTCAAGAGCAAATCGCGTTGCCTTGACAGTTTGTCTCAGCATGGGCAGTGTGCAATGTGTGAAATTAGAAGAAATGCTTTGACTAGGCTATGCGATGCACTCGTGAGAGGTGACCGGGCTTTCAAATAATTTAGATTTTCTTGCAATTGCGACTGTGGATCTCAAGGTGCATCTCGATCAGGACCCCTGTCCTGTCTCCCAGACCACGCATAAAAGCACGCACGCACACACACACACAAGCATAGCTCTACCTTCCCGAATGTGATACACTTTGTGTACACTTTGACGGCCAAAGAGTCCGGGATGTGATCGGAGCAAGAGGCTAAGCGCCAAAGCAGCTCGAGCCATTGCTGGCTATTGATACAGGGAGAGTGAGAAATCCACCTTTAGTTTGCATTTAACGTAGGCCATATATTTAAGACGCATTAATAGGTGGTGCTATGGTGGTCAAATCAGCAAAATGGAACAAATTGCCAAAACAGAACCAGTACAACATTCCAAAACATCCAACAATAGCACAGCCATTACACACCGCGGCAATTCAACTTTGACAACTGATGATAGACAAGCCAGGCACACCAGCTGTGCTCTCCTTCAGATTCACCCCATAGCCAACTCCGAGGCTAAGCTAGACTACTTCACCAGCAACAGGCAAAACCTAGCATACCAATACACGCTTCTACGAATCCAATCTCCACAGCAAGAAACAAAAGTCACTTCTTACCTGACACGATGCACAACTTTGGTGACATTCCCTTCTCCCGTCACGCTTTAAATGTAGGCTACACAATTCCTTGCTTAGTTGGTCCGTTTTTGTTCACCAAAGTGACGAGACTTCTCTTCACAACAAGTTAGCTCCTCCAATGGTTTCAAGACCGTATATGATGCATGGCCAACACATCGCCGTTAATACCACTGTTATTACTACCTTGACACCACAAGCTAAACAAAACAACATCTCCCGCGTCACTGCACCGTTCTACCAAAGTACGTCTAGGCCTAGGTAGGCCTACTGTTCATTCCGGTCTGGTTGGGGTCTAAAAGTTTTTTGAACACAGATGTAAAGCACACGGCGGTGCCAATAAATAAAATCATGACTTACCAGAAGCTGTGACCACCAGTTGACTACAACACCTCTCCAAAATTCCTCTGGAAATGCCCATCCAATTCGTTGTCAAAACTTCCCAAACTGTTTAGCCCATATAGTTCACCTCAGCTAGTTATTTGCTCACGGGCATTTTCTATGATGCTCGTTCCCGTAGCACTAGCAATAGGCCTACAGTGAAAGAGAGTCAGCGCGGGCAATCTACAGTAGCTGCACCTGATAGTTTTTTGACTACAGATACACGCTTCAGTGCTATAGTATGCACCGGGACCTTGCATCGCAAAGCGATGTGTTTCAGAGCATTTTTTATTATTATTTTAAAAAAGAAATAAAAATAAAATAAAATAAATTAGTTTTTTTTCCCATGGCCCTCCCCCTAACTCCGATTTTTTTCCCCATGGCCCTCCCCTCCACCTAATTTTTTTTCATCATGGCCCTCCCCCCCACGGTAAATTACGAACAGTCCCTAACAAAACGTCTAATTTTTACTCGAATATGTGCGTATATTCAGTGTTTCCTCATTGTGAAGATTCTCGGATGAAGTTATGGCCGCGGGGTTAGGGTAGCCTAGCCCATTCATTAATTTCCTCCCTCACAGTCTCGTCCATTGTCCCACCATCACCAAATGTTTTTATTGCCCTCAAACCCCACATTTATTTTGCTAACATGCATGAAGATGACAATGATCAATGATCCTCGCTGTGTTAATTATGACACTGGAGTTGTTTGGGAGTTGTTTTAGGAGCTCGAAAATGCAGGTGAGACACACGGCACTTCTCCAGTGCTTGCGCCTATTAGCCTATTACAATTCTTAAAATTCGCATTACCGCTTGACACTTCCAAAACAACGCGGAAGAAACTAAAGATAAATGGAATGATATCACAAATACAAAATAATGCATGGGGAGTAGAGCCCACGTCTGCTAAGAGAAGAGAGGAGAACGTTTGGAGCGGTGCTTCATTTGTAAAGAGGGAGGTCGCGGAGCGGCTCCGGTGAAGAGAGGCGGGCGGGGCACATGTTGCGAACAACGCTATGCTGGGTCAGGTGCTGCCTGCGATATCCCAAGCACTCGGCTCATGTAGGCTATGCATGCAAGAAGATGTCATTTCAACCGCAACAATGCGACGATCAGAGCACACAATCACACTTTGAACCACTCAAACACATAGCCTATGCACGCACACAACTGTTGGAGCACAGTATTCCATAACCAGACATCTGGTTCGACAATTAAGCCATGGACATATGGTGTTGTTCCTTCCTCGCTTGGACCGCAAGGTTTAAAAAAAATAATAAAAAAATGACCTCCCCCACTGTCCTCTTCACCATATTTCTCGAGTTTATGGTCGCGGTGGTCTCTTCCCATTGTTGCTGCTTCTTCGCGGCCGTTATTTGAGGGTTGAATTTGCTTTTTATTATGTTTTTTCTTTTGTTAAATTCCTCTAATAATACCACTTTCTCTTCCTCTGACCAGTTTGGCTTTCTAGCCTTACCATTGTCCATGTTTAGGCCTATAGATAAATAGCTACAGAATGGTTAACAATGTTTTGAGAAGAATATTCAAGAATGACTTAAAAAGTTTCCTTGGAAACAATAGAATTCTACCGTTGTAAACTCCTCTTTACTGTAGTAAATCCCTTAGGGCTTTCCCTTACCTAAGGGAAGGACTTAAGGCATTCTGTGCAACCCCCTTAAGTAGATCCCTTAGCTAAGGGAAAATGAGCCCTTAAGGGTCACACTTAAGGGAGAAAACTTAAGGTGTTTTGTGCAACCGGGCCCAGAGCCTGACCCAAAAAAAACCCTTCCTCTCATGACCAAAATACAACCCCCTGTTGCTATCTCACTAGAAGGCATTGTAGCTAGCTTGCCCAAAATACACCATGAGATGATCTGTGTGGCAACCTTTCATTTTGGATAATGTGATCAGCCTACACAACATCAGGATGATGCTTACAAAATATAATCTAACAGGAGAATGCACGGGACTAGTGGTGATGTTGGGAATGCTTATAAAGTTTGCTACGCTAGCTAGCTAGCACAAAATTGCTAACAACTTACAACTAAGCCTAAATAAAGGAGCCTTGGTAAGTCAACTATTTTTACTCATTCTACAGTTATTTTTTATGGATCTGTACATTATGATCAGCTTACTGTATCATCAAAAAAGACAGGGGGGTTGCAGATTATTATTATTATTTCTTGGAACAGAGTAGCCTTTGTGTCTGGTCAGATGCAGTCAGCTCACATGAGAAAGCATTGCACTTAGCCTCAGACCAGCTAGCCTTCACCACTCCAATCGGCTTGTGAAATGTTGGATATGTGATCAGTACTTTATCAAAAGAAAATTCATTGAACAATATATGACAAGATCACTATAGCAGAACCATGATGACAGTAATCATCAATCTGCAAATTGTCCGCTCTGCCAAAGAAGCTGCAGTAAGCTACGCTAAGCGGAGCTGCCTGCCTACCTGCCTCCCTCCCCCAAAAGACACAACACGGTACAATTTCTGGAGGAAATAAACCAGCTGTGATTCGTTCTCCAACGAGGGGAGAGAGAGCACAATCAGAGGGAGAGGGAGAGGGAGGGAGTTCCCGGAGTTAGGGGCACCTGCTGTCATGATCCATTCTGCGCGCCAGCAACTAAACCAAAACACCCTTGTTTTCGAGTCCACCCCCGTTATATTTCAGTATATTAGGTTGAAAAGGTCATACAAACGATCTTTTGTTCAGGCTACAGATGACAGAAGACTCTGTAATAGCATCTGATAGGTTTGGAGTTGTTAGGACGATGCCATTATGGGCAAAAACGTTTGCAGTTATAGTTCTACTTCAAATGGCGTTTTCTCAGCTTTTTGGCGAGAAAGCAGCATTTTAGCGAATTCCACTTAATTTTAACAGATGATAATGAAAGAACGGAAAGGGGTAGAGAGACACCGTTTTTTTCTGATGACAGATGAGCATCTAATCTGTGTTTTGATAGGTATGGTGTTGACATAGACACATAACTCAATTTTCTGTGAGCCTCCAAAAAACGCCCAAAATGCTGAAAAATCTCTGGCACTCCGAGGTACTCTTTTATGAAAATAGCTGGCAGCCAATGAGTTAATGTTTTCAGCATGCAAACACTTCATATTTAGTAGGTCTGCTGAAGCAACAGGTGGAGACGAGAAACGACCTGGAGGGCAGTCTGAAGCGTCTGTCAATTAAACCCTATGGTGACGTGCATACCCAAACTCCAATCCTATATTTTGAGAATAGATTAACGTGCGATATTTTCTTTATCGCGCGATAAGAGTCTCACATTGTCGCAGCACGTTAACGCCGATAACGGCCCACCACTAGTCATAATCTATTTATATGGAAAGTTGTGGAAGAAGCGCAACACTGCTACAATTACGGTCAAGGTTTTTTAATAATATACGATATATACTAATAATATATTTATATACATGCAATTTCATCCATAAATTGCACATAAATTGTGGTTGTTCAGTGCATGCAACTTACACTTCATTCTGAGTTCATGTTCATGCATGTGTTGGGCATTTCAAGTTCAAGCCCACCATTTCAGATTATGGAATTGCACCTTTATTTCCAAAAAGGCCTGACCCACTGACTTGTTTTGACAGAGAGATTGCACGCAGTATTACTGGTAATGATGACTGGACCGATTTCACTGAGGAGGACCTTGAGGTGTGTTACATTAGCGAAATGTTATCTCTAATGTATTGTGTGTGTGTGTGTGTATGCGTGCTTGTGTGTACACTGTTGATCACAGCATTTAAAAAAAAATTAAAAAAAAATTGTTTGCTCATAAATACAGGGCCTTCCTCTGCAGGGCGTTTCCAACAATTGTGGAGTGTTTGTGCTAATGGTGAGAATGAGTAACTTCTATATAATGTGCAGCCGAATGGCACAAGGCCTTAGGCCGCCAAAACACCTCAGGCCTCCTCTCAGGCTCTCACCTCATGAGAGTAACAAGAGATGGAAGGCTGAGGTGGTGGTGGTGGCGGCAGCTGCAACAAAAGCGCATCTGACAGTGGCCCTTTCTCAAAAGTTAGGCCAAGGACACGTGGAAGTGCATCAGCCTAATTAGTCACGCCCAGTGATTGGATACTCCACAGATTTCACCAATGAGTATCCAATCACTGGGCGTGAGTAATTAGGCTGATACACTTCCAAGTGTCCTTGCCTTGCTTTTGAGAAATAGCCAGTGTGTGATTATGTACGCCACCACTTTTATAGGGTGACACCCTAATTTCGCCACGGATAGTCTGAAAAGACACAGAAAAAGAGACGCACAAAGAACTATACAGTGAGTCCAATATGTATTTGATCCCTTGTTGATTTTGTTGGTTTGCCTACTAACAAAGACATGATCAGTCAATACATGTTATGATAATATGTATTCTAATATGGAGAGACAGAATATCAAAAAGAAAATCCAGAAATTAACTGAAGAGAATATATATTAATTTATTTCCATTTCATCGAGCAAAATAAGTATTTGATCCCCTGCCAACTGATTACAGTTCCGGGTCCACAGACCAGATGGGCACTTCCGATCAACTTCTCATCAGAATTAAAGACACCTGTACATACACACATGCATAAAAGACACATTGAATCAGCAGAATCAGTCCATAGTATGAGTGAATCAGTCACACTCCAACCTCACCAGCATGGGAAAGACCAAAGAGTGGTCAAATGATATCAGGGACACGATTTTAGACCTGAACAAAGATTAAATGGGCTGCAAAGCCACAAAAAAGACACTGAGTATTAATGACCCAGCTGTTGATGCATTTCTTCCAAAATGTGAGGAATACAAAATGACTATCCATCAGCCTGTCTGGGGTTCTATACAAGATTTGACCTTTTGTAGGGATTTGATAATCATGAGAACAGAAAGAAATCACTCTAGAGCTGTACGGGATGAACTAGGCAATGATATCAAAGCTACTGGGACCAAAATCACTGAGAAAACTACTGGTAGCACTTAATGCCACAGAGGTTTAAAATCCTGTAGGGCACACATGGTACCTCTATTTCAGAAGGAACCTGTGCAGTCCCACTTGAGGTTTGCCGACGGACATCAGACTGGTTTTGGATATGATAAGGAGGTGCTGTAGTCAGATGAAACCAAAATCAAGCTGTTTGGCATTATCACAATTCAATGTGTTTTGAGAAAGAGTACTGCTGTCTACGATCCCAAGAACACCCTCCTCACCATCATGCATGAAAGTGGTATCATTATGGTTTGAGGGTGTTTGACTGGCCAAGGCACAGGACAACTTCACATCGTCAACGAATGGATGGAGGGAGACATGTAATGTGCAATCCTGAGTGCAAACGTCCTTCCCTCCACCACTACACTGAAGGGTGGGCAAAAATATTTTCTACTATATGCACAAACATTGTCATCAACTAAAAGAAGCATCTGACCTCAGTGCTAGACAACTAGGACTTTGACAAAAAGCACTTTATCTTCTTTAGCTAGAGGGGTCAAATACTTATTTGCCTAAATTAAATATAAATCAATTAAAATATATTATTTTAAGTTATTTTCTGGAATTTCTTTTTGATATTATGTCTCTCCATGTTTGAATACATATTATCATAAATTTATAGACTGATCATGTCTTTATTAGTGGGCAAACCAACAAAATCAGCAAGGGATCAAATACATATTGGACTCACTGCATATATATATATACACACACAGCAAAAAACAGACGTAACACCAGCTGCTTTGACATGAACAGTCTGTTGGGTTATTAGAGATCAGTAAATCTATACACTGTTACAAGTTAACTTCTACTCACTTCTGAGCGATATTGTGTTTGATGTTAACAGATTTATTTATTTATTTCATTAGGTGTTGTCGACTGGAGTGCCCATCCTGCCTCTTTTGTGGAAGACTACAGGGTAGGGTGTGGGGTGGAGGTTTGCCGGGTTTGTGGAATTGTCTACAAGGAATATGGAGGTCCAGGGTTCAGGGGCCGGGGTAGAAAGGGGGAATATCTTGCATTCTATGTTGAGGACCCATACCCCCCTGGCTACTGCTCCATAGAGTGTGCACTTGTTAATGGGCATGAGTGTGTGATTGATGACTGGTGGTGAATGTGTGTGTGTGTGTGACTGAGTGAGAGTCAGTCAGTCAGTCAGGGGTGGAACAACATTTTCCATTGTGTGAGAGAGAGTGAGAGTCAGTCAGTCTTGTTCTATTTAATGCAGGGCCAGTTTTGTAAATGTTTTGGCCTAAGTTTTTTATTATTATTATTCTTTTTCACCTCCCTCTTACTTGTTTCCATTAAAACTTCACTTTTGAAAACTTTGCATTGACTCCTTTGTGTATTTCATGTAGCATAATTATTTTACACGAGTTGTGGGGTTAGTTTAGTTTACTCCTTCACTTTGTATATTTCATGTACCCTAACTATTTTACATTCAGTAATGCTCTTATCTTTCGTTGTTGATCATTTTACAAAGCCTAATGCATTCTTGGGTAATTTGATGGTCCATAATTTTTGTCATCTGTGCATTGAGATTTTTCAGAATGCAAGAAGCCCACATGTGAAGCTGCATTTCACTCGTTTTAACATTTAAGATATTAAGCTATGAATGCCTGTTCCGAACAAATCCTAACGTAAATGTTACGATATCCTTAAGAAAATGTACCAACAGGCAGTTTGCTGGCCTCCGACTTCAGTTTCTTATGCATAAAGAACAGCACACTAGCCTACTTTACTTTAACAAGAACATTATTTAGTCTGTTACGTGGATGTTTCATACTTGATGCTTAGTTGCTTACATTTTCCACCTGCAACGGGGGGGGGGGGGCAAAATCTAAAACCATTTGCTTTCAGGTAATCAAAGTCATCTTCTAAAGTCCCGCAGAATGGTGGAAATGAGATCTTGCATTGTAGGCCTATGGTCATTAATAACTTGAAGATGGGCTAGCCAACATGTTTGAATGGGAAGTGGGAATGTAGCCTACGCATTTCTGTGATGGGCTACTCCGACAGGTGCAACGGTATGTCAACGCTTTTATGTAGCCGCCTACAGTTGTTAAGCGTTTGTCATAGAACATGATTGCGGTAGCCTACGTTTCTCAAGGACATAGGCTTACCGGCCGGACGTTTACAACTGACTTCAAAGTGCAAGACAAACCGTGATGGACCAACACCAGTAAAGTGACGAAGTATTGGCCTAGATAATTAAATGATTGGGCTTAGACTACTGTGTCAATATGTAGGCCTAGTGATTAAATGATAAATAATAACTGATGAAAGGAAAGAAGATATCCTGATAATCTCCAATGTTACTTTTCTAACCAGTTCCTGCATGTAAACGCGCTCACAAAAAGCGTCAAATGCAGAGTAGAGTAACCAAATAGAGAGGACAGCTCTTCTGACCATAACGAAAATATCCCGATGAAAATCCCCAAGGAGAGGGCAGCTCTCGTAACGGCAACGAAAATATCCAAATGATGAACTGGTAGGCTACGTAAACTGTTTTAAACACGCCTGATAGCCGCGCAGTAAGTAGCCTTTCAGCCAATCAGATGCAATGGTTGGTATCCACCTACTCTCGTTCAGGCAATCAGATGCAATGGTTGATATCCGCCTACTCTCGTTGACTTGCACTGGTGGAAAAACGCCCACCTCGGTTGATATCCGCCCTCTGCCCTGCAGAGACCCCTACTTGCTAATATGGCCGACCTGTGCGGACGTGCTTCAAATACGCGATGACGTATCTAGTCTTCATATATGATGTCTGTGAGTAAACCGGCTGTGTGTGTGTAGCTATGATGAAAGAAGAACTAGGAACCAATGAGTGAAACATAAAAGCATAGTCGCGTTCTTTGTTCATATTCTTTGACAAAAGGCTGCGCTTGTGATTCAAAATTCGTGAGATGGATTTTATTCTCGACTGGACTGACGTATATCGGTGAGTAGGCTGCACAAGCACTGTTCATTCATGAAAGAAACTCTGGTCCATCGATGCCTGTTTCATGAATCAGAATGAAGGACAAGTCATTGCTTGTCACGAAGGGCAGCTAGAAGCCAGCATGACTGTAAATAGACAATTGCAGTTGGGTGAAATTGATGCTTTTAGGTGTTAATTTCTGTGATTTCGTGCCCATGTCTGCTGAAAATGCTACTGATGAAAACGTAAAACTGTTTCAGTCTTTTCCCTTTTCCCTTGTCCCTTTTTCAGTCCGTGTAGAACCTTCTGATTTATGAAACCAGTGTCTTTGATCAGAACCGTTTACCTGTGTCATAATAAAATGCATAGATAATTCATGATCGATGTAGTACTTGTCAGTAGCCTAACTACATAGACTACAGCCTCAGGGCAGCAGACAAGTGGAAGGATTTGATCTACAGTAGCCTAAAGTTATGGCTAAAACATTCATTGAATGGATGGATTGTTATTGTTGTGTTCTGATATTTCTTGGCTGTAATAATACTGTAAACAATGTAATTTATTAATTTCATAATGCATCATTCTGTAGACGAAATATTGCATTTTGCTTTGATAAGAGGTGTCATGCTAGGAGTAACAAGACATTTTCTTCCAGTTGAGAATGAAAAGACAGGGAGGCACGATTTATAACTACTTTAAGAGAAACAGATCAGGCTCAGAACAGATCAGCAGCCCTGGCAGCCCTCATCCTGGGACTAGTCAGGAAAGTCAGGCAGAATTCAGCCTGTCATCATCACCAGGTTTGAACATACAGAAGCAGTCACATGTTCAGTTATTTTAAATTATATTTAACATTATTTCAGATGTTCAGTTCAGTCATTTTAAGTTATGTTTAACATTGTTTTAGATGCTGGTTAACGTTGTATGTTTATTTTTTAGATAATGGTTGCATTTTATTTTGATAAAACTATTGAATGAATATTTTTTATACTATGTAGGTTTGAGACTGGACCGAGATGATAGGTCCCAACCTGGAACCCTCACTGAGGAGTGTCAGGCACAACACAGCCCACCATCACCAGGTCAGAGCAAGTCAGACATGCCAAGTTCAGTCAGTGTGATATTGCTCTGTAATATTGGTGCGTTCCCCAGGGTTGGGAGATGGGATGTTTCTGACCTCCTACTTGCTGAAATGTATTGGAACGCCTGTTGAAGCGGAATGTTCAAGTCGCGAGCTGGGGCAAAAGCGAAGCAAACCGACTTCGTCCCATTGACAATCGTGATGTCATCACAGCAATGGCAGCGCACAGTGTTAGGAATAGTTTATGTTGCACATCGCCATTCTATGGACAAATAAAGTTGATTCGGACAGGTTAACGGTTGCTTAACAGCCTGTTAACTTTTCTAAGGTGTAGTTATATTGACATTGCGTATTTCAAAGATGAAATGCGGCTAAATTAAAATAACGCATGATGTTGTTTACATTGCTGACATCTTTGAGAAGTGGATATGTAGTTTTTGTCCCTCCATCTTTGTAGTTTGTTTGACTTGCCGGTTGGAACGCATTCAAGTGGGAGGTAGCTGCCTTCTTGTTGCCTACTAGGAAGCTCCTACCTCTGGGGAATGCACCATGTCATTTATAGTATGTGTTGTTTTTTATGGTCATTTATTTGTATAATAATAATTATTATTGTTTCACAATATAGTTCCTTCTGAGGAAGGGTCCGATGCTTCTGAGCAGGATGATAACCCAGACCCAGAACAACCAGAGCCTGAAGATGTGTCCAGCACTGCCTTTGCACCTTCAAAAGGGCCCAGTGGTAGGTCTATTTATCTGAGACTTGCTAGTTTGCTGTTTCTGATAACCTTCTGCATCTCTGACTCTCAACTATGATTCATTGTATTATGTAACAGATATTTCAACGTCGAGAGAAGAGGTACCAGTACAGCCACATTTGAGTAAATACCCCAAGACCCTCCATGGCACCAGCAAGAGGGCCTTCAATAGCAAGTGGTACACTCACAATTCATGGCTTGAGTATTCAGTGTCTAAAAAGTCTTGCTACTGCTTTGCCTGTAGGCATTTTTTGTTGCCCAATGCCCCTGACTCTGCCTTCACGTCCAATGTGGGCTTTTCAAATTGGAAAAAGGCACTGTCAAATGAGGCAGGATTTAAACAACATTCTAAATCTGAGCTTCATATTAACGCAATGTATGCATGGTCTGAGTTCAAAAGGAGGAAAGAAGCAAATCAGACTTTGTTAAATGCGCTAAATGAAAAGCACCATAAAAAGGTGCAAGAAAACAGGCACTACATCAAAACAATTGCAGAAGTTTGACCGCCACCCAAAACATGCCCCAAAGGGGTCATGAAGAGTCTCAAGACTCTAAAAACTAGGGGTGGGCATATATTAATTTGTTTAATCTCACTGTAATTATCTATATCTAGATTAATCTGTATCAAAATGGCTCATTCAGAATAGGCACGCTAGCGAAATAATGCCGAAAAAAAATCTTGGGGTTTCTTAAGACAGATGGCGCATTAGACCAGAGCTCATCTTTTTTTTCCAAAATGCATCTCATCTTCAAAAAATGGTCGTGTTGATTCTTGGTGATGAAAACAATCACTGCAATATGTGTAAAGTGTGTCCAATATGTTAGGAAGCATTTACAGTTATAAGATACTGAAATTTCAAAATGAACAGCGCTATAAATTGTAGAGGCAAATACAAATAAATCTATCAAACATTTAGGCTATTTAAACAAAATTACCTCAACAATTCAGCATTTCTAATGGAGAGAGAGAGAGAAAGAGAAAGAGAGAGAGAGAGAGAATCTGCCACTGGCTGTAAAAAAGGGCAGCGGCTCCTTTAAGAATGGGAGGAGCTCTGCGCGCAGTAGGCACAACAGCCAGCAGAGCCAGGTTACTGGCTATACAGAGCCTACAGCACTGGCATACGGCTATTTGGCCTAAACCTGCCAGTTTTTCTCAGAGTTAGAATGCCAGAGCAGTTACAACTCGAAATGAATTCAGTTTGCAATTTAAAAAAAAAAAAATCAAGTGCGACAACCGCGAGGACAATTAGGCCTACCGTTTGACATGAGAATATCTCACTGAGTCGCAAATGTGCGCGATTGCAACACAAACATTCAGCGAGAGTAAATATTGACAGTTTCAGTTTGACAATCTTCAAAACGCATATCACACGGAATGTTTTACAATTATGGCACAGGCAAGATTTCTGGAAGTTGTTTAGGCTATGAGTTCCATGCAATGCGTGAGGAAATGTAGACTATGTCGGGCTGGTAGCCTACTCACACACAATAATGTCTCTCTATGCTCCACCTCAAACAATAACGTCTCTTAAGTCTACCACTTATGAAAAAGCACTCAAACACCCCTACCATGGCAGAGGGATTAATGTTTTCAGCATGCAAACACTTCATATAGTAGGTCTGCTGAAGCAACAGGTGAAGAGGAGAAACGGCTGGAGAGCAGTCTGAAAGCGTCTGTCAATTAAACGCTATGGTGACGTGCATACCCAAACTCCAAACCTATTTGAGAATAGATTAACGTGCGATATTTTCTTAATCGCGCGACAAGAGTCTCACATTATCGCAGCACATTAACGCCGATAACGGCCCACCACTACTAAAAACAAGGGTGACTTCCTGGCAATACTTGACGAAATCGCAAAACATGACAGCTTCATACAGCAAAGGTTAGAGGTATCTGGTAATGCGAAGTACACCAGTCACCAGATCCAAAATGAGATGCTTCAGACATTAGCTGAAATGGTCCAAAGACAAATAATTGCAGAAGTGAAAGAAAGTGAAGTCTTTAGTATTATGGCCGACGAAACAAAAGATTTGAAAAAAAAAGGAACAAATGTCATTGGTGCTGCGCTACTACTACAATGGTGCCATACATGAAAGCTTCCTGTGCTTCCAAGCAGCTGAGACCCTTAATGCAGAAGGCCTCAGTCAAATGATTGTCCGTTGTCTAGAGAGACATGGTCTAGACTACAGAAGCAACTTGGTGGGACAAGGTTATGACGGAGCTTCTGTCACGAGTGACACGCATTCTGAGGTTGCAGCAAGAATACAGAGCAATGCCAGATTTGCGTTTTACGTGCATTGCAATGCTCATTGCTTAAATTTAGTTCTTGTTGACTCTACAAAAGCAGTGCCTGAAGTTGTGGACTTTTTTGCACTTCTGCAGCAGCTACAGTGAGTCCAATATGTATTTGATCCCTTGCTGATTTTGTTGGTTTGCCTACTAACAAAGACATGATCAGTCAATAAATGTTATGATAATATGTATTCTAATATGGAGAGACAGAATATCAAAAAGAAAATCCAGAAATTAACTGAAGAGAATATATATTAATTTATTTCCATTTCATCGAGCAAAATAAGTATTTGATCCCCTGCCAACTGATTACAGTTCCGGGCCCACAGACCAGATGGGCACTTCCGATCAACTTGTCATCTGAATTAAAGACACCTGTACATACTAACATGCATAAAAGACACATTGAATCAGCAGAATCAGTCCATAGTATGAGTGAATCAGTCACACTCCAACCTCACCAGCATGGGAAAGACCAAAGAGTGGTCAAATGATATCAGGGACACGATTTTAGACCTAAACAAAGATTAAATGGGCTGCAAAACCACAAGAAAGAGACTGGGTATTAATGACCCAGCTGTTGATGCATTTCTTCCAAAATGTGAGGAATACAAAATGACTATCCATCAGCCTGTCTGGGGTTCTATACAAGATTTGACCTTTTGTAGGGATTTGATAATCATGAGAACATAAATAAATCACCCTAGAGCTATACGGGATGAACTAGGCAATGATATCAAAGCTACTGGGACCAAAATCACTGAGAAAACTACTGGTAGCACTTAATGCCACAGAGGTTTAAAATCCTGTAGTGCACACATGGTACCTCTACTTCAGAAGGAACCTGCGCAGTCCCACTTGAGGTTTGCCAACGGACATCAGACTGGTTTAGGATATGATAAGGAGGTGCTGTAGTCAGATGAAACCAAAATCAAGCTATTTGGCCTTATCACAATTCAATGTGTTTTGAGAAAGAGTACTGCTGTCTATGATCCCAAGAACACCCTCCTCACCATCATGCATGAGAGTGGTATCCTTATGGTTTGAGGGTGTTTGTCTGGCCAAGGCACAGGACAACTTCACATCGTCAATGAATGGATGGAGGGAGACATGTAATGTGCAGTCCTGAGTGCAAACGTCCTTCCCTCCACCACTACACTGATGGGTGGGCCATTGTTGGATCTCCCAACATGACAATAATACACAACATACAGTCAAAGCAACGAAGGAGTGGCTCAATAAGAAGCATATTAAAGTCGTGAAGTGGCCTAGACAGTCTCAAAATATTAACCCTATAGTAATTCTATGGAGAGAACTGAACCTCCCATTTGCCAAGCTACAGCCACAAACTATTAATGTTTTAGAGATAATGTGCAAAGAGAAATGGGCAAAAATAGTTTCTACTATATGCACAAACATTGTCATTAACTAAAAGAAGCATCTAACCTCAGTGCTAGAAAACTAGGGCTTTGCCACAAAGCACTTTATCTTCTTTAGCTAGAGGGGTCAAATACTTATTACCCTAAATTAAATACAAATAAATTAAAATATATTATTTTAAGTTATTTTCTGGAATTTCTTTTTGATATTCTGTCTCTCCATGTTTGAATACATATTATCATAAATTTATAGACTGATCATGTCTTTATTAGTGGGCAAACGGGCAAAATCAGCAAGGGATCAAATACATATTTGACTCACTGTATATAACTTTATATCTGGCTCTTATGTGCACCTGAAGTGGCTTGATGTTCAGCGGGAACTATATCCATCACAGCAGCCCAGGGAACTACAGTCCCTTTCAGACACCAGGTGGGCCTGCAGATATGCAGCGTGCCACAATGTTAGGGACAGACTTCCTGCAGTGCTTAAACTACTGCAAGATCTCTCGCTTGAAAAACAGGGTGAAAGATCAGTACTAGCAAGGGGGCTTCTTTCACAAATTGACTTGCAGTACTTGGGGCTTTTGGTCACATTCTGTGAAGTACTTGGGGATGCCAAGTGTCTGTCAGACATGCTCCAGTCCAGGACTCTCAACTTAGCAAGGGCTGTGGATTTAGTGCAGTCTCTTAGAAGCACTTTCCACGATTACAGAACGGACGACTATTTTATCAAACTATGGAAAGAGGTTGAGGAGCTTGCACAACAATGTAAAATTGGTGTGCAAGCACACAAAAAAAGGCAAAGGAAAATTAGCTCAAAATTCCTTGACTCACTGATGATGAGCTCAGTAGGGCAGAGACATTAGAATGAAGAGGACTTCCCTAGAGCACTATTTTACCAAGTAATTGACTGTCTGATTGGTGAGCTTGATAGGCGTTTTTCTGGCAAAAATTGTGAAATCATGCATGGTGTGCAGTCTCTGAATCCAAATAGTGCAACCTTTCTAAATGATGAGCCTCTGTTTGCCTATGCCCAAACCTTTGAGTCGGATATATGTGACCTTAGATATGAAGTTCACCAAACAAAGCGGCTGCTAGATAGGAGAATGAAAAAGGGTTTAGACAAACCAGTACTTAAATTGTACTTATATTTCTTGTGTTTCTTGAGCCCTACAAAGAAGTTTTTCATGAGCTATTCAGGCTCTGCAAAATTGCCATTGTGACACCGGTCAGCACTGCTTCCTGTGAGAGAAGCTTCTCTGCCCTAAAGCTAATAAAAACGCATCTCAGGACAACAATGCTGGATGACCGGCTGAATCATCTAGCCATTCTAAGTGTTGAGTCCAGGAGGGCACGTGCCCTTGACATGGATGATTTTGTCAATCATTTTGCCACTTCTCATCAAAATAGAAGAATTGTGCTTTTTTGAAGTAGTTACGGCAATGCTTTGCACTCAAGTTCACTTAATTGCTAAAAATCTATGTGACACAGTCACAATCAGCACAAAAGTTTGTAAACACTTGACCCCCCCCCCCCCACACACACACACACACACTGAACAGAAGCTGAAGACTAACACTTATGGACAATATGCAATGTGCAAAGAGTGAAGTGCAAGTGTCATGGTGGAAGAAATGTTCATGGACAGTTCTCCAGTGTCCTTCAAATGTTTGTGTAATTTTCCTCAATCTGTTTATGAGTCTGATGACTTGTGGAAAGAATCTGTTTACCAGTCCGCTTGTGCAACACAGCAAGCTGTAGTAGTGCTTCCCTGATTAAAGTAGGGAACATAGTTTGTGTACTGGGTGAGTGGAATCTTTGATGATCACTGTTTCAAAATTGCACCTTTTGTCTGCTTAGTATGTGGCTACTTAAGCATGATTGAAAATTACTGCTTACATTGTGTATATAAGAAAGGTCAATAAGCCTTAATTAACTTGTAAATTCTGCAGCAAAAATAATCACAGACTGGTTGGCTTTCATCTGTAGTCCCTGGAAGTTTGATTGTGTGTGTGTGTGTGTGTGTGTGTGTGTGTGTGTGTGTGTGTGTGTGTGTGTGTGTGTGTGTGTGTGTGTGTGTGTGTGTGTGTGTGTGTGTGTGTGTGTGTGTGTGTGTGTGTACAGTATACGACAAAAATGACCAGTCATGACATGTCAACACAAGACAAGACCAACATCCATAAGTCCATGTAGATTAAAAAAAAAAATAAATAGTAAACACGATATAAACCGGTAGGCTGTTCTCGTTATGTCTATAAACCATTGCCCCCCTGAAATACACTTGGCCACCTCCTTGCTACCCCAAGGATAAAAGTCTAGCTCCACCACTGGTCTCACTCTAGCACTCCAGGAATTAGAGCTATTGAAAATTGGCCATATTAAGAATGCTTAATGCGTGCTAATGATACAGGGGTGTAACATTCTCCTAAGCACCTGAGCTCACTTGAAATAGACCCAGAAGACATGGGAAACTGTCCTTTGCTTACAGAAGTCAGCAGAAGTTGTAGAAGTCCATTCTTTTTGACAATAATAGAGCATTGCACATCCTGTGCTACAGTGAAAATGGACCATCCAACTTGTGTTAGTGCTAACTTCAAAAGTCAGCCTCCATGATGGCATGCGGGTGCAGTAGTGCATTGGTTAAGATGTTCTCACTCATCTGTAGAGTTAAATACAGTGCTGAATGGTATAAATGGGTTTTAAACAGCATGAAAAGCCACTCATGCATTATATTTTAAAGGGAGATCTTTGATTACTGCCATATAGTAAGGTCATTTTCTACTATGTTTTAACAGTTTGGCTCCATCATAAGGACCAGCAGGTCATACAATGGTGGGCTTTTGGTCAAGACCTGTCACACTGTAGCAGTACAGAAAGGAAAACATTGCAAAACATGACTAGGAATACACCCACCATTTAAGCTGGTGAAATCATGTCCAAGATAGGAATTAACACTGTTTTTTTTTATATAAAATCATCTCATCGGTTAATGTATTTAACTGTTAAGTGTTGTCTTTTATTTTGTTTTTAGTCTTCCTCGACATTTGCTGCCATTTATTGACCCCGTCCCAACTCTTTTGAGACGTGATGGATTTATCAAATTAGAAATGAGTACATATGTCCCCCAAAACAATATTTTTTCTCGGTTTTAACACTTAATATGTTGTCTTTTCACTATTCTCCATCTAATGAATAGATTGAATGTTTTGAAAATGATAGCATATTGATTTTATTCACTGTTTACCAAACGTCCCAACTTCACCTGAGTTGGGGTTTGTACATACGTTGTAGGGTATAAAAGTTATAGACATTCATGACAGTCTAAGATTGTAAATGGTGTTTCAAAGATAATATTGAAAAGTTAGCCCCATGTTATATTAATTTGTAATATTTCTCAGTATTCTTTTTTCACACACTTTCAGACATTTCAGGCGACCCCATTTGAATTTCAGGCGATCTCAAATGGGTCCCAACCCCAGTGTTGAAAAACACACTATAACTCCTTGTTGAATGGAAATGCTAAGGGTTCTGCATCCTATTTGCAATTCAGTTTATGCCCGATTGGGGAAAAGGAAACATTCCGAAATGGAACGTTTTCAGGCTCTGGTAAAGCAAAGCATGCTGGGAAGATGCAGCATACACAATGAGTCGAAGAGCTGACTCATAACTCCTGGCTGCGTGTGATGAAGCACATCGTTAGAATGTAAATATATGTGGTAACAGGCGTGTGTGTGTGTGCGTGCGTGCGTGCTCGCGCGCGCGCGCGCCTGTGTTTGTGCATTCGTGACATGGACCACAGTGTTCGTTCGTAAGTAAAAGTCGCTCGGGACGTACCTGACATTTTGGGTAGGTATCGATAAGAAACATGCACACGCACACACACTCCAGAAATATTGGCAAGCATTTAGGCCAGAATGCATTAACCTTCATAATTCTTCCTGCACCGTCTGGAGATTCACCTGGTTAGTCTTCCACAGACATTAGTGGCACTGTGTGGGTCTGTGCGCACATGTGTGTGTGTGTGTTTGAATGCGTGTGTCCGCACATGTGTGTGTGTTTAAATGTGTGTGTGTGTGTATGCACCTTATCACCTGGTGGCAGTAACCTCACCAAGGGCCCAGTGTGTGCGTGCGTGCGTGTATGTGTGTGTGTGTGCGTGCGTGTATGTGTGCGTGCGTGGCCCCAATAAGGGCCCAGTGTGTGTGTGTATGTGAGTGTGTGTGTGTGGCCCCAATAAGGGCCCAGCCTCTTTGATCCACCTGCCAGGAGCTCGCTCAGATTAAAGGACCTGCACTGGAGAGCAGAGAGAGGAGGGATGGAAGAGGAGAAGAGAGGAGGGATGGAAGAGGAGAAGATAGATGGAGAGGAAAAGGAGGGATGGAAGAGGAGAAGATAGATGGAGAGGAAAAGGAGAAAAGGCGAAGAGGGGAGCCAAGAGGCGAGATGAGTAGAGGAGAACGGAGGGGAGAGGACAGGAGCCGAGAGGCGAGATGAGTAGAGGAGAACGGAGAGGAGAGGACAGGAGCCGAGAGGCGAGGGCAGGAGGGGAAACGAGGGGCGAGGGGAGTAGAGGAGAACGATGGGGGAGAGGAGAGGAGCCAAGAGGCGAGGTGAGTAGAGGAGAAGGATGGGGAAGAGAGGGGGCAGGTGTGGAGAGGTGAATAGGGGAGAAAAGAAAAGGTGAGGTGAGTAGAGGAGAAGGATGGGGAGGAGAGGGGAGGGGAGAGGAGAGAATAGGATAGAGATGAGGAATGGGGGATGGAAGGAGAGGTAAAAAGAGAAAATATGGAAGGAGCAGGAAAAGAGGCGAGGAGAGAGTGGATGAATTGGGATGGAGAGAAGATGATTGAAGGGGAGGGGACGACAAGGGAGAGGGAAAAGAGGGAGGAGAGGAACTGAGAGATAAGAGACGGAAGAGAAGATGAAAAGGAATGGGATGAGTGGAGGTATGGAAGAAGAGGGAAAAGAGGAGAGGAGGAAAGAATGAGGAAAAGAGAAGGGATGGGATGGATAGATGATGGGGGGAGGGAGGAAAGGGGAGGGTAGAGAAGATGGAAGGAGAGGAGTAAAGGATGAGGATATGATAGAGAGGAGGGATAGATTTGGACAAGATTATAAGACAGGAGGGGATGAGAAGAATGAGAGGGAAAGGAAGCGTAATGAAAGGAGAAAAAGAGAGGCTAAAAAGGGAGAGGAAGAGAGGAAAAATGAGGAAGACAGCTGAGAAATGGGAAGGACAGGAGGTGGGAGGGGAGAGGAGAGGGCTGGGTAATATGGGGGGGAAAAAACTATCACGATAACGATATATATCGTCATATTGCCAAGCCCTAGGAGAGGAGAGACAAGGCAAGTTTATTTGTACAGTGAAATAGACTGAGGAGAAGAGATGAGAGGGAGGACTGGAAATCAAGGGGGAAGAGAAAATGGGATGAGAAGGAAAGAGGAAAAGAAGAGAGGGGATTGAAAGAGGAAAAGAAGGGAGAGAAGGAGAGAGGGGAGGAGTGAAGAAGGTTCTGGTCTCTGAGTTGGATTTTATCATTACCCGTCAGAATGAACAATTTCAGAGGCAGTTAAAATGAGTATGAAGACAGAAGGGAGAGGGAGAGAGAGAGAGAGAGAGAGAGTGTGTGTGTGAGAGAAAGAACTCCTAGAGAAGACGGATGATTTTTTCATCAACACTCGGCAGGTGCTATTTTTTCACAATTTTTCTCCCTCTTCTTCCAAGCTTGTCTCTTCATACAACCTAATTTCTCCCTTTTCCTCACTGTACTATTTCTCTGTCAGGTCTTCTGTGCACTAGACCTACATCTTCATCTCCATAATATCTTGCTTTTTTCTGCCTCTTCTGTCCTTGTATTCATCTATCATTTTATTCAAGCAATACTTTTTGTTTAGTTTCTCTTGCTCTGGGTCACTCTCCCAATTTCTCTCAGGCTCTCTCCCAGGTGTGAGTGTGCGTGTGTGCACACGCTTGTGTCTGTCTGTCAGGGCTGGGCAATTCACCCTCAAAAAAAAAAATCTAGATTTTTTCATTAAAAAACTCGATTCACGATTCGACACAAACACACAGGCACATACACATACACAAAAAACAGACTTATTTCCCCAATATTTAAGAGTGGAGACAAATTCGACCCCAACAACTACCGAGGCATCTGTGTGAACAGTAACCTGGGGGAGGTTTTCTGCTGTATTCTAAACGCCCGTATACAGGCCTTCCTTATCAAACACAATGTCTTGAGTAATGGTCAAATTGGATTCCTAAAACACTGTACTACTGACCATATTTACACCCTAATCAACAAAGATGTTCTCTATAAAAAACAAAACCAGAATATTTGTTGTATTTTTGTTGACTTTAGAAAAGCGTTTGATTCAATCTGGCTTGATGGACTGTTTTACAAAATCTTCAATCAAAAGACAAATTTGGACAACAAATGTGCAATAAAAATTAATAACAGCAGAACAGACTACTTCACTCAAGGGCGCGGGGTGAGACAGGGCTGTAGTTTGAGTCCTACTTTGTTCAATATCTATATTAATGAGTTAGCGGTACAACTGGAACAATCTACAGCCCCTGTATTCCCCCTAAACAACATGGAAGTTAAATTCCTGCTCTTTGCAGATGACCTGGTGCTGCTGTCGCCCACAGAAGAAGGGCTACAGCAGCACCTGAACACTCTAGAGCATTTCTGTCAGAACTGGGCCCTGACAGTTAATTTGGCAAAAACAAAGATTGTACTCTTCCAGAAAAAACCCAGACTGCAGGCAACCAGTCACCTTTTTACTCTAGGAAACACCGTCCTAGAACATTCTTTATCCTTTAACTACTTAGGCCTGACACTCAGCGCCTCGAAGCTTTGACCTCGCAGTGAATGCACTAAAAGAAAAAGCTTGTAGAGCTCTCTACGCCATCAAAAGATACTTTTACAAAATTCAAATTCCAATTAAAATCTGGTGTAAAATATTCGACAGTGTCATTATGCCTATTGCATTATATGGATGCAAAGTTTGGGGCCCACTCAGTAAGCTAGACTACACTAGATGGGACAAGCATCCCATAGAATCCCTACATGCAGAGTTTCTCAGAAATATCCTCAGAGTCCAAAGGAAAACTCCCACAAATGCATGCAGGGTAGAACTTGGCAGATTCCCATTGGCAATACATATACAAAAAAGATCCCTAAAGTTTTGGACACATCTAAAATTCAGTGAAGAAAACACTATAAAGTCCCAAGCATTTAAAACCCAAGAGGTTAGCCCTAATACCAATCCCCTCAGTCAGTTGGTTCTGATGTTAACAAAACCTCCTAACTCACTAACTCATCAACCTCAGAACATCCCTGCTGAAATCAGAGTAAATCAAGTTATGAAACAATGCAAATACACATAATGCAAATACACATAACTGGAACACTGGGAGAATCTCTGAATCTCCATCATGCAGCCTTACAGCCAAATTACTTGAACTTATAAGTGAAAGCCCATTGGGAAACTCCAGTTCCCATTGTCATTGTGACACAGCACTCCACAGCACACAAGTGAACTCTGCACACTGCACACAACGGAATTGCATTTATGCCTCACCCGTGCAAGGGGGCAGCGCTTAGTGGCGCCCCATGGGGAGCAGTGCGGTGGGACGGTACCATGCTCAGGGTACCTCAGTCATGGAGGAGGATGGGGGAGAGCACTGGTTGATTACTCCCCCCACCAACCTGGCGGGTCGGGAGTCGAACCGGTAACCTCTGGGATGCAAGTCTGACGCCCTAACCGCTCACCCATGACTGACTGACTTATTGTCTGGACATACATGTATAAGACAGCTGCCTGAATCTCCATTATGCAGCCGTACAGCCAAATAGCTTGAACTTATTGTCCGCCAATCAAAAGGTTTCGCACAATCATACAAACCATTAACCTGCACCAGGGGAATATTGTGCAGGAGAGAAAGGAGATTGTGCAGGGCTTTGTACCTCTTCCTGAATGGCACTGGCTAGCGTTTGATTGGTCCATTTGTCTCCTATTATCCTGATGTGATTGGCTGTATCATTTTGAGAGGGGATTCTGTGCCCTTCCAGGTGAAATGAGAAAAAAAAATCAAATAGGCCTAGTTGGGTCTTTTATGGATAGCGGACACACACACACACACACACACCCACCCACCCACACACACACACACACACACACACACACACACACACACACACACACACACACACAGTCACACACACACTCAAGTCTTTTGTAGATAGCACACCTTTCATTTAAAGCTTATCAGCTTAGCTCCTTTCCCCTTTTCTGTCTCCTCTACATGTTCTCTTTCTTTCTTTAGTCCTTTTCATCTTTCTTTCTCTCTTTCTTTCTTTTAGTCCTTTTCATCTTTCTTTCTCTCTTACTTTCTTTTAGTCCTTTTCCTCACTTTATTTGTAATGCTCCCTTGCTCACTTCGTCTACAAGCTCAGGGCAGACACCCTTGTTCTTCACTTTCTTCCTCTTTTACATTCTCTCCCTCCCTCACATCCTCCTTCTCTTTGTCTACAATCTCAGGGCTGACACACAGTTGCCCTTTCTCGTTCTTTCTCCTCTACATTCTTTCTCTCTGATATTGAAATTTAAATGTTCTGCTTTCTTGGCCCAGGGAACTTCTGGTCAACGCTATGTTCTGATTTCACACTTGAAAAATATGGACGAATATGGAGGAACGATTGGATAGAACAGAACTGCTTTGGTAAACACTATATTAAATATAATGTTATGTAATGTAATATATAATGTTAAATATTTTTGGCCTTTATTTTATGACAGGATAGTATGAGAGTAGACAGGAAACAATTGGGAGAGAGAGATGGGGCAGGGCCGAGAAGTGACACCAGCCAGACTCGAACCGTGGTCCCTGTGGGCATGCAAGCCCAAATGCCACAGCGCCCCCTGTCTCTTATTTCTTCACCCCTATCTTCATCTCTCTCTCTCTCTCTCATCCTCTTTCCACCTGTCCTCTATCTCAGTGTTTCTTAACCTTTTTTCTTGAAGCACCCCCTAAACTCTGCCCAAGACAAGCCGTGCACCCCCAAACCAAACGTCTATATGTGTGTATGCACAAAAAACAAAAAAAACGGTTTAAGTGAATAATTACAATAATTCTAGCTTTAGACATTAATCAATTATTTACATTAGGTCCAAAACATGTTACAATTTGTTCTTGATTTGGCCTACTTATGAGGTTTAGAATCAGAATTTTGGTCACAACCTCAACACAAACAAAATTCCGTGCACCCCCTGAAATCTCTGGCGCACCCCCAGGGGGTGCCCGCACCCCAGGTTAAGAACCACTGCTCTATCTCCATCACACCATCGACAGCTCCTGACACCTGTCATCACTCTCACTGATGGAGAATTCTCACTCTCAGCATGGACTACCAAGAAAATCCTTTTGGGTGCGTTCCAATAGGCAACCTTGCGTCCTCCACTTGCGCTTGTGGCCTCGTACCAGGAAGTAATACGTCATGATGACATCACTGAAAATCGCATTATGTTTCAATATCTCGCAAAAGCATAGAATAGTCTGTTGTGGCTAGGCTGATCGCTCGAAAACTTTGTTGTTTTCTCCACGGAGGTGGGGCCAGGAGGCGGGGCGAGGCCACAAGCACAAGTGGAGGACAGGAGTGTGCATATTGGAACGCACCCTTTGCCTTTTCACAAATAGATGGAGTTCACGGCTACATCACCATGGTAACATCCACACATGTGGAGGGGCAATAAGTAGTCTGAGTTTGGGTCCAAAGGGTGCAGGTGTGACAGCAGACATATCAAAACCCCAACTGGAAAACTACAACTCCCATTGTCATTGTGATACAGCACTCCACAACACTCAAGTGAACACTGCACACTATAAATTGCATTTATGCCTCACTCTGAGGTACCCTGAGCATGTAACCTTCCCGCCGCACTGCTTCCTTGGGACGCCATTGGGGGCTGCCCCCTTGCACAGGTAAGGCACAAATGCAATTTTGTTGTGTGCAGTGTTCACTTGACTGCATCCATCACTGTGCTGCCTCTTTCTCCTCCAACCTCATCGTCAAGGTCGCTGACGACACCACCGTTCTTGGACTTTAGCTGGTCGGGGAGTAAAAGAAAAGGGATTATGCCGGTAGCCTCAGTGTTAGTGATCGGGAAGATTACTTTTAAAAAATCATCACTAAAAACCGGCACCATTTTACCGGACCCATACACGGTTGCTTCAGATCGCAGATGAGAGTTTCGCTAACCAAAACATGTTCTGGGGGCAGAAGCACTTGTGATTGGTTGTCTCGTTCGGCCAATCACAGACAGCAGGAGGCAGGATTCTGGATATTTAATTTTTTTGAGTTCTCTCTCACTGACAGCATACTGCTTTAAAAAATTGGTTATGTTACATTAGGTGACTCCTACTACAATAGAAACCGTACATTTATGCATATATTTTAGTCTCCCAGGATGCATTATTAGATAGTATTACATTAATGGTGCCCGATGCCTGTAAATCATGCACAATGTATTTATATGATTATAATATTCCTTTTTCAGTTCGTAGAGATGATCCTGCGGGGAGCACAGGGGTACCTGGAGTGCCTCCCCATTGCCCTGGAGCGAGAGAGGCTGGCAACTTTGCTATTACAGGAGTTGGGGATACAAATAGAAGGTAGGTGAAGTTCGTAGGTGTTATGTTTGATGATTAAAGGGACACTCCACCCATTTTGCATTAGGCTTTCCATTGATAGACACCCAGTCATACTTTTGAATGGTCTTTCAAAAATCTCTCAATTCCCCCTGAGATTGGAGAAATCCACATTCATCTCTTAACACTTCCTATGTCAATGATGTAAAAATGGTCATTTTGCATCATCGACATAGGAAGTGTAAGAGAGGTGGATTTCTGTTGAGACTACAAGCCTTTTTCCCATCTTTTCAACCCCGCCCATAGGGGGTTGGACCTAATGCTCTAACAGACCTATCACAGATCAGTGTCCCAGTGCTTTTGAAATCACTGGCATTGAGGCTCCAGTAAGCAGTGTTGCCAGATTGGGCTGTTTCCCACCCAATTAGGCTGCTTGGGATGGCCGTCTGCGGGTAAAAATGGCATTTTACAGGAAAACTCGCCCAATCTTTCCCATCGACATCAATAGAATTGGGTGGGATTTAGTGCTTCCAGGCGGGTTTTGAGCATTTTTTGGGCTGGAAATCATCAGCCTCATCTGGCAAGACTGCCAGTAAGTCACTGGCATAGCTGGAAAGGAGAAGCTGAAGCACACTGCAGCTTAGTTTTCAAGACTTTATTTTGTGCACACACCCGACCAACGTTTCGGTGTTGCTACACCTTCTTCAGAGTCAAATGATAGCATGAGAGAGACACACATTTCAGGACTTGACATTCACAGGTGATCCCACTTGGTTTGGCTAAATTGGTCTCATCTCATTGCAGGTAATTGACCCCACCCCCCAACACCAGGACAAGATTGCAGACAATTAGACAGAGAGGCTTTGTGGAAAGGCATTTTGGATTCATACTCTAAATTCAGTGGAGCCTCAGGGCATAAATGAGGAACACAATATGTCTTGCTCTCTGTAACAAATTGTTCCAGCATCGCGGCTGTGGTCTTCTAATAATTGTAGCTGTGGTTTTATTGACAATGTTCTTTGTGTATTGTTTTTTTCACTTTTTTATTTTGTTTTGGGAAGTTGGGAAGCTGTCTAATTGTCTACAATCTTGTCCTGGGGGGTGGGGTCAATTACCTGCAATGAGATCAGACCAATTTAGCCAAACCAAGTAGGATCACCTGTGAATGTCAAGTCTTGAAATGTGTCTCTCTCTTGCCATCATTTGACTCTGAAGAAGGTGTATTAACACAGAAACGTTGGTCGCGTGTGTGCACAAAATAAAGTCTTGAAAACTAAGCTGCAGTGTGCTCCAGCTTCTCCTTTCCAGTGATGTCTGTCCCACTGTGATGCACCTGCAAGCAGGGTATGATTTCCAGCCAAAAAAATGCTCACAACCAGCCTAGAAGCTCAAAATTCCGCCCAATTCTATTGATTTCTATGGCTAAAATTGGGCGGGTTTTTCTGCTAAATGCCATTTTTACCCGCACACGACCATCCTAAGCAGCCCAATTGGGCGGGAAACAGCCCAATCTGGCAACACTGCCTGCAAGCTGAGGGAGGGATGATGCATAGAGTCCCAAATAACTGGGTGTGGCCTGTGGAACTTGAGCATTGCAGTGCATTATGGGGATTGTTGTCACAAATCCACAAGCACTAAAAAGTCATTTTCTGCCTTTTCTTGGTCAAGAAGGCACCAAATTAGAAATGTATGTTACTATTCTACTATACATATGACCCACTTTCAGTAACATATTCATGTCTCCACCGGTGGAATGCCCCTTTAACACTGAACAATAGACCAATTTCTTGAAAAGTTTCCACAGGCAGGTCAGTGACACATTTAACACATATTCCAAATAAATTAATCTTGCTTACCTAAACAGATATGTCAATTCAGAATCAGATAACTTTTTGCAATTACGTTTGCAGTCCCAGTCTCCATCAATCAACAAGAAATAGTATAAACAAATGACACATTTGACACATTTTTCAAATAAATTGATCTTGCTTACCTAAACAGATAGAGGACAAGAGGCAGAGGAAGAAGAGGAGGAAGAGGAGGACAGGAGGAAGAGGAGGACAAGAGGCAGAGGAAGAGGAGGCAGACGCACATGAACAAATCTGATATCCATTTATCTTTTGACATTCACTCCACCCACATAAAACTGCTGTTGATTGTCGCTTTGGCGGACGACCTAAATTTTCTGTCCGCCAAATTTATGCCAATAAAACCCATTGGCCAAGCCTGCGCAAGGGATGAGGATGGCGATGGGGTCCATGCAGTTTTGCTATGGATTTGAATGAAATATATATATTGATATATTGACAGATATTTGGTGAGATCGGAGGAGCTGAGGCGGAGGTGCTCTCCTCCAGAGAGCTTCTCCACCAACGCCATAGTGGCATATTTACGCAAGGGGAAAAAAGGTATTTAGGACAGTTTGAGGCGTGCTAATGTGGAGCCATCTCCATGCATAAAGCTGTCAACGCATGTCACAAAATTGTGTGAAGGTAACTATAAAGATAGCTATAAGTTAGGTTGGCTACAAGAAATCTACAGTGCTTTAGTAAGCATTCCCTAAGCATTTGATTTTGTTTTAAGGTACATTTTTAAATGATTTTCCCCCAGCTCCCTACTGAAATTATACGTTTGTGTTATTGTAGAAGGTTACTGTAAAGAAGCTATAAGTTAGGTTAGGTTGGCTACAAGAAATCTTGTTTTTAGGTGAAATGTTCAAGGTCCCCTACTGACAGTTTACTTTTGTGTTATTGTAGAGGAATGTGCCGCTTTGGCGGATGACATTAACTATCTGTCCGCCAAATTCATGCCAGTAGAGGCCATCGGCCAAACCTGCGCAAGGGAGGATGGCGATGGGGTCCATGGAGCCATCGCCAAGGCGGAAAACTGCAGGTACTAGAAACATAGAAATATGCTGTATACTACAGTATACTCTCCTCTTCTATTTTTTTTTTTTTTTTTTTAAAGCGAAAGCCCATTGGGAAACTCCAACTCCCATTGTCATTGTGACACAGCACTCCACAGCACACAAGTGAACTCTGCACACTGCACACAACGAAATTGCATTTATGCCTCACCCGTGCAAGGGGGCAGCCCTCAGTGGCGCCCCATGGGGAGCAGTGCGGTGGGACGGTACCATGCTCAGGGTACCTCAGTCATGGAGGAGGATGGGGGAGAGCAGTGGTTGATTACTCCCCCCACCAACCTGGCGGGTCGGAAGTCGAACTGACAACCTCTGGGATGCAAGTCTGACGCCCTAACCGCTCACCCATGACTACCCGACTACCCTTCTAGGTCTTATTCTTGAGCTAATATGCTCAATATCATTAGAAACTTAAAAGAATTAAACTAAGGGGTGTAACACGCTCAACTCAAACAAATTGAACAACTGGGTGCTCATTCCTCGAGAATATATGAGTTAAATAAAGAGCAGGACAGGACTCCCAAGTTTTGTGGTTTATTGCCCGTCAGGGTTAACCTGGACACTGAAGAAGGTTAACCCCGAAACGTCTGACGGGCAATAAACCACAAAACTTGGAGTGCTGTCCTGCTCTTTATTTAATTCAAAAGTTAAAAGAATAAAATGGTTTAGATTGTTATTGCACTACCAGTTGTGTTTGCCCATGTCAGTATGATGGTCATGGGAAGCACACCACACATACTCACCATGCAATACCAATGATCACCCCGCATACTTTGCTCCCTGTCCTGCCCAACTCACGCACAGTATAGTTAAGACTAACAAACAGATGTAATTTCACTATGTCTTACACCCAGCATCTCCCATTCATATGATGTACTACAATTGTATTCCTCTATCTTATCCAATTAATTTTAATTTACATTTGCAGGAAGCCCCTGGCAGAACTGCTGAGCGTCATGGAGGCCAATTGGAGACTATATAGTCTTGCCACGCCGAAAATTCTACAGGGCACTATGCAGTGTTGTTGCTCCATCCACACTTTCGTTGTCTTCATTGACAATGACAATAAACTCCTTGAATCTTGAATCAAGACAAAGCTTATGGTTGTGCAGGAGGAAAATTGTCGCCTGAAGGATCAACTGAAGAAATCCAAATATGGGTTTGATTCAATTTCACACACAGCTCTTTTTTTTTTTTTTTTTGCTTGTCTCTCCGTTCGGCAGGAGTGATCTTTATTTGGTCTTTTTCGACTTTATTTTTGATTGGACAGTGTGAGAGGTGGACAGAAAGCGAATTGGGAGAGAGACGGGGAGGGGTCGGCAAAGGACACAGGCCGAGAATCGAACCTGGGTCAGCCACATGGCAGGTGAGTGCCCTACTGGTTGGCCGCGACAGGGCCTAACAGGAATGTTCTTATGGCTTTTTGCTATTCTAAAAACAAGGTACAACAATTAACACTTTGAGGCGGATTTAAGTGGGAAAACCATCACACTTCGAGGTGGATTAAGTAAGGGTTAACGTTCGGCGAGAAGGTCGCTACCGTGGAATAGCAGCACGACAGAGAGAATCTTTAGACCCCGACGCGGAGCGGAGGGGTCTTGTTCTCTCTGAAGTGCTGCTATTCCACAAAGCGACCGACTCGCCGAAAGTTAACCCGCTTATTATATGGATATACTTAAATGATTCACACATGGCGGGGACATTTCTTTAGGCCTAAAATTTATTCTGAAATCGGTTCAACCTGCGGTCAATGATGATGTCGGATGATTACCCGGAGCTGCCTTGAGTTTGTGGTCAGCGGTGTTTTTCGGTATGTATTAATCATTTTTATTGAAATGTAGCAGTTTATATTAGTTCATTTATTCAAACTATCGTTTGTTTTGTTGTTGAAGACTATTGAAGGCGAATTTTTCGGCAACCAGGATAGATTTATTCAGTTAATGTTAATGCACATGTAAACGGATAATGTTAGAAGCCAAGTGAGAAGTCGACGTTGCACCGTGTCAAATGCTCTGTTTAGTCAATATAGTATGTAACTTATGTCATTTAACTAGAGAAAATAGCCGTGATGCTACTGTCGCACCTGTAGCATGCCAAGCTGTTGCAGCTAGCGTTAGCTCCAACAGCTCGGCATACTACAGGTGCAACGCACAGTCAATAGCAAATAATATGTGAGGTGATGCTGCAGTATGAACGCTAACATCATCGTGCTGTGACTTTATGCTTTTGGGGGCTACAATAATCTTCTGAGAGCAGCTGAAGTTTTTAGAGTCAGTTTCTCCGGCGTAGACTGTAGGCTTCTTCAAGTTGAAGTCCACCTTGGCTGGGGGGTGGCTGAGCACGTGGCAGCAGAGCCAGGTGGTGGGTCATTAATGACAATGATGATATTGTCCATCGGCACAACCCTAGTTGGAATAGCACCGTATGCATTTTAACAAACTGTCTTTTATTAATTTCTCTTCAGTTTGAAATGCCGCCCAGGCTCAGTCCTGTTAAAGATGCCTGCCACCATGTTGGTTTAAAGACCGACAAGACATGGAAACTGGAGGTGAAATTCATCAATGCAGTGAAAGGTAAGCTGTCTTATAGGCGGGGAGCCAGGAGGGTCTACCATGCACCCCACCCACAACAAAATGCCACATGACTTTTTTTAACCTTCAAGATGTCCTGAATAAGAAATTGAGTGGTAACAGTAATATAACTCATTCCCATTATGTTTTTTTGTTGTTTTGTTTTTTGTTTTTTTACATCATATTGTACATGACCCCAGAATGCTCTATGCATTTTATTTCTATGTTGTAGTACACTGCCAAGGCCTCTAGAGCCATGCTGCAGTTGGTTATCATAGCTCATGATATACCATATGAAAGCTTGGAGTCTGTAGTATACAGATATGATCATAGATTTGGTGTACACATTTGCATAGCAACAGTTGCTAGGCAAAGCATCTTCCTTAGCAACCAGCATCAGTAATACAGTTCCTCTGCGATTGCATTGTGTTATGATCTCTGAATCCAGACCGCTTTTCCAAAGTGCCACTTTTATAACCTTCAAGATTTCCTGAATAAGAATTTGAGTGGTGACAGTAATACAACTCATTCCTACTATACTTTTTACATCATTTTGTACATGACCCCAGAATGCTCTATACATTTCAGTTCTATGTAGTAGTAAACTGCCAAGGCCTCTACAGCCATGGGCGTAATTTTAGGGGGGGATGGTGGGGACATGTCCATACCACTTTTGAGATAAACCTAGGTTGTCCCCATCACTTTTTCGCAAATATAATGCAAAAACAGCATATCTGGACAATAGGCCTATTTAATGTGAAGATTGTTGCTGCGCAAAACAAAACAGTGCCGTTGTGGAACACCGCTAGGCAACAGCTAGGTAGCCAGGACAACAGGTGTTGTCTATCACAGCAGCTGATTAGAGTCTTGTTGAAAAGTCGCTTTAGCAGTGAAAAGTCTTGTTGCCATTGACAGCGGTCTGTTATAGACCAACCCGTCCGTTATCGAAAAATAACAGACGTGCGAACGTTGGGGAGCCCCGTTGAAATGAATGGAGCATTCGACCGATGACGTCACAACCATATAATAACGTGGGACAACAATCTCCTCATTGTGTTAATGAAATTTAGGCTGGGCCTCTTGAACAGAGAAATGTGAGAGCACATTTGTGGAGCTTCTTTTGACAGAAAGAAGATCCCGACCATACCGCCAGCATCGACAATTCTGGGTTAGACCTAGACGGATGGCTGCGTGGTGGGAACATTTTTGAAAGTGAACTTGTCATCCCGGATGGATGGAGGAAAAATTTCAGGATGCCCCTTAATCCTTACTCCTTCCACTGGCAGAAATACAGTAGCAGACCAAGCGTTTAAAGCACTGATTCGTCACATGTACAATTACCTGAGGGCTTGCTATCACTTGCCCTTCACTGACATAGCATTAGACCAGACGCCACGCACTCTTCTCTGCACCACTTCCTTCCCTGAAAATCAAGTCAAACCTGCTTTACCTTGCAAACCCACAGGTGATCTACTGAAAGGCAATGCCAAAAACTGGTGTGTACACATAAGGCCTTCTGTTGACGTTGCCACGGAAGTTGACCGAAAGGTTGGACTGCCATCAAATACTACGTGAAAAATCGTCTCCTACCATATAGTGACCCTCCAAACCAACAGTGCGGTGTCATACTACAGCAGACTTGGCCTTGCTGTAGTCAGTGTTGCCAATTTAGCGACTTTTGGGCACCTCTGGCAACAACAACAAAAAAAACCATCTAGCGAGTTAGCGACTTACAGGCTCAATCTGGCCGAATCTAGCGACTATTTGGCTTGTCTTGTGAGAGGCAAATCAGTCTCCCTCCCCACGACACTACACAATGCATTTCCAGTGGCGGGTAGAGACAGAAGTGACATGGCTACGGCTCCTTGGGATATGGATATATGATCAATTTAAATGAGCACAAGCAGGCTGGCCGCACCCACCGCAGTGAATCCCTGACCCTGGCGACAAAAAACCTCATCTAGCGACTCTTTGGTGCATCTGGCGACTTTTTAAAACGTGCATTTTCAGTGACAAATTCATCATTTTTCCACATAATTCTGACTCTGCGCCTCCGTCAGAAGCGTTGCCCACGGTTAAGCAGGGCTGCAGATAAGCTCTGACCTGATGCTTTAATGTATTTCACAGGTGATCCAGCTGTCGGGGTGGGGGTGCAGAGGCACTTACTAAATTTAGCCGTGGAAAAACTGCAGCAAGGTTTCCAAGTTCAGAGTGGTGAGGCTCCTAGACATGCTTTGAGCTCACCGCTTAGTGGTAAAATGGTTTTGTGGCAAGTCAAAAATTCCAACCAGACCGTAGTCTGCTAGTCAGGTAACATGTCATCCTTCCGACGCCTCTTTGGTCCGACGCGTCAATATTCCGAAGAATTCCCATTGATCCTACAGCCCACTGACTCGAAATAATTAAATTAAACCCTTTGCTCCGACAGCTCAATGTTCCGACCAATGGCTGTTTGGGCTTGGTCGTCATCCCAGGTCGTATGTGATTTTCCCTGTGGCAAGTAGACTTAAGCCGGGCATACACTGCGATATTTTCACTCGTGAGTCTTAACACATTGAATACCGGCGGTGCTCACGGAATTATGTCGTAGAATACCAGCGTTCTAAGCCCTTTTTTACGTTTTTTTGTAGACTCACAGCTTATTATGTGATAGGGCCACTGAAATATGTTATGACTCGTTTGAAAGTGGAGACGCTGCCCTCTTAGTAGGTGAAAACTGTGTGTCTCTACGAGCTTTTATTGCCGAGTAAACCCACGCTAAACCGAAGTGGGTATCCATGGAATTCAGCTACAATCGGAGATATTGAGGTTTTTGTGAAGGGTGCGCTTCTTCAGAATGTGACGAGTTTGAAAGGGGATGAGTTGGTTTTAATCACAATTTGGTGCAAGGTTAGCTCTGACACACATCTTCCTGCACGTCAAGACACACCTCCTGCTCTAAACCACCGGCAATCAATGCCCTTCGAAATCCACGTTTTTCACACAGACTGAACACAAGCTCTTTGCACACATGCAGAAGGTCGGACATTTGCTAAAATAGTTCCCGATGACTCCCGAAATAATAGCCCAACATTGACAACAAATCCCAATGATATGATGCTTAGATGTAGCCCATCCGATCCATATGTAGCCATCTATGCTAGCTTCTGGCTTTTCACATACAGGAAGACAGTTCAACATAGGGGTGAATAATCAAATAAACTTATCTGGTTGGCGATCAAACTTCTAAATCGGAGCGCATTACTCCAATTACAATTCGGGTGCCATTTTGATCCAAGGAGCTGGTAAAGGTCTAGGTAGCAAGCCCAGAAAGTTCAAGATACTCCTGGCACGATATACAATGGTCTCTGTGTTTACCTATTGCGTGAAGTCAGACACAATACACGCTACCGATCGTAGGCTACTAGGGAAACAACAACATAGCACGATTCACGAATACGGCAGCACACCTCCTGCTCTGTCACACTACGACACCAGCAATCGATGCCCTTTGAAATCCCCGTTTTTCACGTGGACTGATCACAAACTCTTTGCACACATGCAGAGGGTGAGACATTTGCTAAAATAGCTCCCGATGACTCCCGAAATAATAGCCCAACATTGACAACAAATCCAAATGATATGATGCTTAGATGTAGCCTAGCCCATCCGACCCGAATCATATGCGGTGGCAGATGGACACTCCCAGCTGAGATCGCTCCCGGACGTGTAGTCCCAGGTGTTTCTATCACTCCCGGACGTGTAGTCCCCACCGGATCGATAGTCTGGCTAGTGGGAGCGAGCCGACAGGGGAGCGTCCTGCGTTGGGAGCGACAATCAGGGAATCATGATATGTAGCCATGCTAGCTTCTGGCTTCTCACATACAGGAAGACACAGAAACTTATCTTTTTGGCGATCAAACGTCCAAATCGGAGCGCATTACTGCAATTACATATCGGGTGCCATTTGGATCCAAGGATCTGGTAAAGGTCTAGCAAGTCCAGAAAGTTCAAGACACTCCAGGCACTATACAATGGTGTTTACCTATTGCGTGAAGTCAGAGACAACAGATGCTACAGTGACCGTACTAGGGAAATCAATGCAGGCAGCGCGATAGGCGACATGGGTTGGCTTCCAGACATCTTGGTAAGTTAAATTAAAATATCCAAATCATAACACTCAAACATCATAACAATCAAACAACTTTGGACTGCAAATGTTGTCATTTATGTCCATCACAGAGCTACCAAAATCACATATATTGTCCATTGAAGGGTGTAGATTCAAAATATGATATTTAAATGCAAAAACGTATTTTTGCGTTTTGGTATACAACGCATGGGCGTGAAAAACGCATTATTACGTCGTCGGTACTCAATGTGTTAAGCTTCTGCTCACACTGCACGATGGAATTTCAGTTCAAAAGTTCACAGCTCACGACTCACGTTCTCACACTACACGAGCCGACAGTCGGATGCGAGCGAAATGCTTCCACCGTATGACGCGACAGGCATGTTTCCCCGGTCTGCAGAGGAGGGAACATGCGCACTGAGGTGGAGATGAGGTCGCGCTCAACAGCGAATCGCACGGCCCTATTAATTTGTGCATGTAAAGTGTCAAATCGAGTCGTAGCACTGCTTTAACCCTATCGCGCCGGATGCATCATCTATGATGCATCAAATTCAAAGCCCTCTCCACGCTGACACAAAAAAAAATCCATCTCAAAAACATCCTGCGTGTCATTTCCAAACGTCCTGCAGTACGCGGAAACCGCCACAAGAGAGCAGCGGTCAACAACAAGTTGATCACAGCTCGGCGAAAAATGCAAAAATGGAGTAGAAGCGGTTTCCCTGACCGACGCTGAGATATCGACAAATTGCAAAAGGTTTGTGTACAAATTTCCGAAATATAACTCTACATCCTTTAATTTGAACACTTGCTTTGTGCAATTAATCAAGGAAGAGTTTATATTTTTACACCGTGTTGCAGAGAGATCGTGCTAAAACTGATGAGACATATAAGCACCATCCGGCGGTGGCAGGAAGTCAGCCGTCAATGCATTTGCTCCATAGGGAAACTTACAAAGCATACCACGACGATCGTTTAACAAAACACACAAGTTGTTTTACTTCAAGACAAAGATATTGCCTTAAGAAACACGTTTTACTTGCGATTTTGAAAATGTAATGCAAAATGTTGAAATTATGATCTCGTAAAAAATGCATTGAAGTGAATGGAGAAATGGTCCAATTGTAGTAATGGACCCATATATTCAAATTACACATCAAAAATGAATAATGATCTATATTACACTCATAAATAGGTTGTTAAGCATTCGATCAGCTATGTTTTTACATAGATTTTAAAAAATTACCCAACCAGGCTGTGGGAAATGTAAAATATGGTCCTGCTAAAACAAGGATAGGCTTAAAAAAAAAGGCAGGATCTCACTAAATATTTAAAGATAATCCTCAAATTAAATTGTCTGACAACTTTTTTAAATTAAAAAAAAAGATGCAAATGCATTAAAAGTCATTTTTCAATGGTCATGAAATTGGAATTTTCATTCCCTTTAAAGCCTGATGCATCATATATGATGCATCAAATATCTCAGTGACCTTAACAAAATTTTGAATTGTTTTTTTTACATTTCTTATAAGGGACCAATATTGAAGCAAATTCCAAAAATATATAATTTTCTCTCATTGCTTTCATGGTTCAGGTTTCACAGGGTTAACTGTGCGATTTACGCACGAGCCACGACCAGAATTTCAAACCGTTTTGATTTTCTTGCGACCCTGCGATTGCACGAAATCGCTTGTCGTTACCCCATGTACACTGCACGATGCGAGACTCACGATTGACCTGCGATTGAGCAAGAAATCGGCCCGACTCTCAAAAAGTCGTGCGAGTGCCAAATCGGGGTAAAAGTCGCACAGTGTAAGCCCAGCTTTAAGCTACATGCGCTGCTACGAGCACATAGACGCCGTCTGAGTCGGTCTAGCTGTGCCCTTACCAAAACCACCCCTAAACATAACCTGTCATTAATGCAATGTTGCCAAGTTTTACAATTGTGCCCTACCCAAAACCATTTCTAACCCCCAATGTTTCTGAGTTTTAAATTAGTGCCTTGACCAAAACTGTCACAGACAGCATGACCACTGCGCAGGCTGTCAGACATGACGGTGATCTAAAGCAGCTTTTGGTCGGAACATTGGACTGTCGGGACAAAGGGTTTCATTTTATTGCTAAAAAAAAAAATGAGACTAAGTGCTGTAGGATCAATGGGAAATGTTCGGAACATTGACGCATAGGACCAATGGGGCGTCAGAAAAACGAGCAGACCCCGCTAGTCATCACTAAAAGAAGAGAGAACTCTTCTCATTTTCAGCAGGCTGTTCACCATCAGGCGCATTACTGCCCTCCACTGGTCTAATCCAGAACTATGTAACTATATTATACTACGATTAATTTTTTGAGTCACGTGATTAATTAATCAAAATGAATGCATTAATGTCCCAGCCCTAGTTTTAAGTCTAAGCGATGTGGGACCAATGGGCTGTGGGAACAAACTCCCCATGATACAGATGGGCAGTGCTAGCTACTGTTTGGATATCAGAGCTAATCTGCAGTGCTGATGAGAAATGGCTCTGATGGCGGCGCAGTTAGGGGTCTTACACACCAGCGCGGTAAAGCGTCGCGGAACGGCACGCGTTTTGCATTTGGAAAATAGAACTCGCGTATTTTTCACGCAGGTGACCGGCGGTGTCTCATTCAAATGAATAGCAAAGTAGCACGCTAGCTTTAGCTGTGGGGTTCTTTCGAACAGGACTGGCCACGCACGCCGACACTGTCAGTGTGAAAGGCAGAGAAAAACACTCCGGGCGAAACTTAGCAGAAATGCCGCGTTCGTCCCGCGACCGTTCCACCTTGGTATGTTTTGGCCCTTATGCCTCGAACTGACAGCGGGACAGCCTGAAGTATTCCCTGAAGTCCTCGCCGTCATTTAACGCCAACTCGTTAACTAATCGGTGGAATTCCCCCAGGGATTCCCTCCGCAATAGGTAATATTTCACCCACACCCTCCTCTTGGGTTTCACTTGTTTTTGCCTCCAGTACAGGAGCGCAAGCAACAAAACGCGTACCAATCGTGGATTTGCCATCACAAAAGGAAGCAGAAAGGAAGAGGCAATGATGCCGCGATGGTTTTTGTCTATTTTTGGAGGGAATTCACACACATTTTCCCACTGAATGCTCATTTCACAATTTCAATCATGTCTCTGCAAACGAAAGTTTAATGCCATTTTATGATCGATTGCTTGAGTGCTTCATTGGAGTCAATGTAAAGGTGGGGGGGCTGCAGTCTTGAATACCCAAATGCTCCGTTCAGCACCAAATGTCAAAATTGTGATGAGAACATCTCTACTTCACCCCAGAAGTCACACAAACAAGGCTTAATGTCTAAAATAGCGAACTACCACTTTAAGCTGGGCTTATACTGTGCGACTTTTGCCCTGATTTGCGAGCGATTCGCTGTTGAGCGCGACCTCATCTCCACCTCATGTGCACATGTTCCCTCCTCTGTAGACTAGGGAAACATGCATCGCACAGTGGAAGCATTTGGCTCGCATCTGTCTGTCGGCTCGTATAGTGTGAGTAGTGAGATTCGGGTCAGCTCTATTCATTGGTCCCACGGCCCATTGGTCCCACTCCTGCTGCTCCATGCTCCCACATTTTAACAAAATTATTCAAATATAGGCCCTATGTTCTACAAAACTATGTTCCCACATTTACAAGTAAAATAAGAGAACATGCCTTTGGACAATTGGGTGTAAATTTGAATAATTATTTAGAATTAATGGAACATGAAATATGATGTGGGACCAATGGGCCTATGTGACAGAGTGCTCTGTCTAGCTCCTCCGTACAGCACCTTGTTAATCGTCTCTGGTCACTGGAACAGGGGTGCACACCTGTATTTAGCTAACTAGCGGCTGATACCATCCTTTTAACAAGCGTCAGTACATGAGAAGCACACACACACAGTCACTAACGATAACATTCATACACAACGGTTAACACAGACGCGTGATCAAACAATACACGCGACTTCAAACAAACATCCATTCGCGCGAACACAAACACTGAAACTTTTTCCCCGACTTCGGCTACACTCACATTATAAAGATCAGGGTTGCCAACTTTTCCAAAAACCTTGGAGTGAGATTTCAGCGGGTCGGCAAATATTTTTGGGCAGGAGGTCTGGGGGTCAAAAATTGTATTCCTTAGATGCAATTTCATGCATTTTAATCAATTAGGCGTCCGGCTTGATGCTGTGCCAGGCGCCGGACAAGGCATTGAAAAGACGGACGGTCCGGCCTAAAGACGGACGTCTGGCCACCCTAGGTTCACGACACACATCTCAGAAGTTGTTCCACAGTACAGATAAATATATATCTGTGTAGATATGATGTAGACACATGTATACATTTTATGAATATGCAATAGTGTAGAGTGTGGGGCCTTCCTCTAGAATTTTGTGCATTTCTTAAATGCAATTTCTTCCATTCTAGTCGATTTTAGGGTGACTAGTTAGACATGTAAAATCCTAAATCCACATCTCATTCATAACCTACATCCTTTTATGAATGTAAACATGTGCAAAAAGTATTGAAAAACTCAGTGTAGCCATTTCATTTTTTACTCCCGCAATTCCTTTCCCGACGTCTGCTTCTGTATATGCCAGATAGGTTAGGTAAGGGTATTGCGCGAGACTCAACTCGCCACTTTTCCGGGTGGTAGCCTACTGTAGCCTACTCTAGGGGCGCCAACCGAGGAGTGCAAACTCCATACAGTGAATGGGCTGCGCTCTCCCGACAGCACCCCAGTGAACTGCAGGCATGGCTCGACTGAGTGGGGACGCAACCTGTTTACATAGAAACTCTCTGGTGATGAGGCTGTGTACACATGCTTCTGTCTCGCTAGCCAATGTAGCCTAACGAGTTAACACCGGGCAGCAAGCACGTGAATCATGTCTCTCTTATTCTGGGAATGAAAAACAAAGGCTCTTCGAAACGTATGAAAATTTACCAAAAACGAGCCAACGAGATGTTTTGGCGAAGCTTGGCATTCCTCAGGCTACCTTGTGTTTAAACTGCAACAGCTGTACATCCTGCGTCTCCCCACGAGTCCCTCCCACTCCCCCTCGCCCTTCTCATCTCTCCTATGCCAGCAAGCCCAGCGCGACTTTCCCAATTCCAACCAGTTCTTTGCGTGGCTTTTTTTAAACGGTGTCCAAAAAAAACACGTTGTAGGCTACTACTGTACAGCAGGCTATGCAACAGTGTGTTATTTATCGGCGTGGCAATTTTAAGTGCGCAGTCTTGCGGCGTTTTGCATGCATAACCTGAATCACACTGTGCAGAAACTCGCCAGAAAACGTTTGTTGAATGGGAACTTTACAAACTTATTTGACATCATAAGAGATGTCGACCCGTGCGTGGTCTATGCTTTGAAATGCATGTAAGCCTCGTCTTTCTCAGCGCTCATTTTTGCCAGACAGGTAGAGACAAAAAAAGGGGTGAAATAATACAAATTCGGTTTTAGTAATCAATCGCTTACAGTGTTCAAATTGGCTCGGACAAACGTGACCACTATAAGCGGATTCCACTGTAATATGTTATGTTTTGCCCGGAATAAATTATAATACCACTAACCACACACCGATTCATACGAGTTTTACAAAGGCATCACATCACCGCAGAATGGCTGGCTAGCTAGTCAGCCTCCGTCTTGTGTTAGTTAGCTATTTGGCTTTGACAACAACGTATTGGTGGTCCAGGACAGAATAAAGTAGTGAATTACTTACACGATTATGAATTAATCCCACTTCGTTATTCGGACATACAAACTATATATTGCCAGGAAGAGCTGAACCCCCCGCCTCCCCTTTTGCTTTTAACAGTCCGTTCTGGTGTGTTCCTCGGCAGTTTGTTAGCAACTTTCCTTGTCGCAGTGCAAGTAGTAGGTAACCAACTAGCTACTAAATTGCTAACTAGTTTAGCAAGGGAGCGCATCTACTGACTGAACAACACACATTCGCTTTGGTTTCTCGAACTAGCGTCTCAAAATGAATCATCACAACCAATTCCTCTCTGGTGGCGTCTATTATGTAGTTATTTGTTCAACTATAATGATGACAAACGTTGAAGTTGACCTACTGATTTCGCGGCTCCTCAGAAGTGTCAAATTCTGTCCATCCACTCAGACTGAACTGGCCGCGCTCACTTGAATCGAATGGCACGCGCCATGTGTTGTTACAATGAATCTAATGATGGGTTACCAATCAGATTTCGCCTTGACAGACCGACGTCAATGACCAGCCGTTTCTCCTAATCAACAATCAGAGAGGGCTTAGACACTCTGCTGTAGTCCAATCATGAGTTTAAGCATTCGGAAATTATAGAACGACAGTGAAAAAAATCAACACAGAAAGAAAAAAATATCTAGCGTGAGATTTCTTTGTTAAGTGTGAGAACGTGACACTAAGTCTGAAAGAGTGAGTGTCACGGCAGATGCGTGAGAGTTGGTAACACTGTAAAGATAAACAAGCACTCACCGAGTAGCGCAGGTTAAATCCTGTTTGCTATATCCCCCTTTTCTTTGGTTTTTGATGAGTTCTCCATTTTTGCCCAGTAGTTTTAACTCCAGCAGCATTTGTTTGGGGAAGGTTTGTATGGTGTTCGCGTCGCCATGACAGGAAAACTCGAGCAGAGGGCTTGTTCAAGCGCCTCAGCTCTGCGCAATGCAGCGTGGGTACGGGGCAAACTATTTTCTACTGGGTTTTTGATGAAATGTTGAAATATTGTGCTTTACATGGGAAACTGTGCAATGATTATGATGCATATGAAGTGTATTAATTTGCAACTAATTACTGAATGTAGAAGTAATGTGTAAAAGTGCCTATTAGTGATTATTGAGGTTAAATGTGAAGTTAGTGTGACCTGTGGGAGGGGTTGAGCATCTGAAATACTGGGCTGTGATCATTTCTATGGGAGAGAGAGAGTGAGCAGAAGCATCATCGAGTACCAGCTCAGGTAAACTTTTGTACTTCAGTTTGTGGCTATAAGTGAATTTACCTTTTTGGAACTGGATTATTTTGGACATTAATATTTTGCTTCGTCTTGATGGACTTGAATACTTATTTTGGACTCTCAAATTTGTTTCTCTTTATTGAACTTTTCTTTTTATTGGCCAACTTTATTTACGAGCCACAATTTCACAAATTTGTCACTTTTTGGATTTTGGGTGCACTTCAACAATAAACACCCTGCACTTAAGTGCTGCTGTGGCGGAGCCAGTCAGTTTTTTTCTAAGGAACCCAACCTGAGCCGTGGTACTTTGTGACAGCCTAAAAATGAATGTTAGAAATCTTAGTGATGTGGGACCAACACTAACTAATTACTGTAATGCCCCGTGTACATCGGGAGCGACCAACGCGAATGAAGCGACGGAAGTCATTCATTCTCTATGGAGGGTGCGCGACCAGCGCTACCAGAGCGAATTCGCCAGGGGCGAAGCTTCTTGAGCGACCAGGGCGACTTTTGACGATTAAACTCAAGCTAATCTTAAGCGAATTCGCTATGACGCTGTTCGGCGAAAACCAATCGGAACGTTCATATCGAGGAATGTCCCAGGCTGTCAAGACAGAGCCGTTATGTGATTAGCTGAATCAAACATGTCAGTGCAGCGTCCAGAGCGAATAAAACGAATTCATGGCGAAACTTCTTCAACTACCCCAGCTACCCGGTTGCGTTGGTAGCGCTTGATGTACACGGGGCATAATGCAAAAAAATCAGTAATATGTCCTCGTTACAATGCATTTTTTCACCTAAATTTTGTGTGGGTATTTTGGTTTCTTTATACAATGTTCGCGGATCACCGCGAGATCAGCTATTGCATCTGATACGTCCTCGAGTTTTTAAAGTTCCACGCAGAACTTAAACTTCCTCTTTCACACTTTGTCTCTTCAAATAGCAGACTGATGACCGAACCAGATGAAGATTGCACGTTCTCAAGATGGGCATATGCCCACTGTTTTCAATTCATTGAAAATAAGGACGCGAAGAATATTTCAGTGAAATGCACTCTGTGCTTACATGCCAAACCGCTTTCCACGGTGAAAAACAGCACTTCTAATTTAACAAAACATTTGAAGAGGTGCCATAGTACCATCAAATTAGTCAGGCGAGGCATTGCATCCCATTCGCACAACGAGACAGGGACAGGGAGTGATAGTTGTAGCGGCCTAACGCCAAAAAGCAGCCGAAACTAATGTTTAGAGAGAATCTCCAGCCACGAGAGGTGAAAAGGCTCGTTGCCAAGTTCATCGTCGAAGACATGCTTCCAATCTCAACTATGGAGTCGCCCATTTTTCGAAAAATAATCTCCAAGATCCCTGTCGCTGCTAGCAAGGACAAGGTAAGCCACATTGCCTCAAGACGCTTGTTTTTACTTCAGTACTGAATTTAAATGTTATGTCAGCCAAATAGCAAGTGTGGGAGTCATTGTCTGGTTCTTTCTTGTATGAAATTGTCTAGTTTCGTTTCATGTATTTGCTCAACGTGGGACATTTTGTAATGGCTTTGTAAGGCTATGCTGAACATGCTACCTCTTTGGTTGCACAGGATTAGCTGGTGCATGAGAATGTGTCAATTTGTGCCTGTAGGCTAAACAGTATGCATGCGGACAGGCTATTTTCAAGATGCCATCAATCTAATACGACGGGAAATGTGAGGAGTGGCATGTTTGCTTTGCCTACGGTAGCTTTGTCTGACGTGGTAGGCATTGTATACAGGGCGCTACGTGATCTGGTAGGCAGTGTGTCCATTTAATCACAAAATCAGCCTTGTAGGCTACTACATGCTGCTGCCATATTATATTAAGCTAGAGACACTTCAAAACGGCAAATATTATCAGACTTAAGTCATTACATACCTGACAATGTGGAGGTTTTTGACACATTTGCAATGATAATGTTCTACATGGCCATACATTACAAAATACAGTAGGCATAGTTGGTTGAATTATGTGTGCACATTATAAGGTCCTAACCAAATGTGTGAATTGGTGTTTATTTGCCCTTGTATTTGATGTCTATTTTCTTGTGTTTTCATGTTTTTCAGCCTGTTCGTCCATGCAGAAGAACTTTCACTAAAGACCTGGACAAGGCGTATGCTGCCATGACAAGAGAACTCAAGAAAACCATCGAAGGGCAGTGCTACGTATCCACCACCGCTGATCTTTGGAGTTCACATAACCGAAGCTATCTCGGCGTCACAGTGCATTGGATTGATGACAGCTTGAAGAGGAGGAAGGTGGCTATAGCTTGCAGAAGATTTAAGGGTCGACACACCTACGACAAAATTGCAACAGAACTCGAAGACATTTTCTCTGAATATGGCCTTACTCATGAGAAAATTGTAGCATGTGTGTTTCAAGAGTATCAGCATGTTGAGTCTGAGGAGGAAGAGGATGAGGTGGATGAGGATTCTGGGGGAGGGGAAGTGCTCTTCACAGACCTCCAAAATGTGTTGAGTGGTCCTGATGATGAAGATGCTCAGGTTGGGCTGTGTGCACTGCCTCCACACCATAGGTGTGCGGCCCATACAATGAATCTTATTGCAAACAATGAGATAGACAAATGGCTTGCAACCAATTCAGAATCCAGAGCGACCTATCGCAGTGCTACGGCCAAGTGTTCTGCACTGTGGACAAAGGCCAGTCCCTCTACAGTTGCAGCTGAATGTGTGGAAGAGGGTAGTGGTAAAAAGTTGATTGTCCCCACTGTGACACGGTGGAACTCTTTTTTTGATGCCTATGCAAGAGTCACCGAAATTGCTCTCACTGACATTAATGAACTGTGCACAAAGTTTCAGATTAAATGTATGAATGATAGGGAATACCAGTTTCTTAAGGAATACTGTGCCATTATGAAGCCTTTCACAGTCGCACTTAACATCTTACAGGGTGAGGACACATGTTTCCATGGGACGCTTCAACCTACACTAGAGGTGCTCATGGCCAAAACTTTAGCAATTAAAAATGTCATTGTCATTAAATAGACAACCACATATGTTCAGGCTAGGTTGTCTTTGCCTTATCTTTTTATCTTCTTATCTTGCCTTATATATTGCTTTTGGAATTATAAAACTCTGGACAGTTTAGTTGTTAGTGACTCTTCACAATGCCTGTTCAGAACACAGACCTTTCAGGCCAAATGGGCCAAAACACTGTCTTTTTTTGTTTTTTTGTTAACACTCAGGACCGTTTATGTGAACTATGTTCAGAAGTCAGACAAAAGAGACTATGTATTACATTTGAGGTCCAATATGCCAAAGCAGTGTGTGTGTGTGTTTTTTTTTTTTTTTTACTGCTTTTATAATTGTTCTAAACTCGTGGACAGTTAAGTTGTTAGTGACTGTCTTCTAAGTCTGCTCAGAACACAGACCTTTTGAGGGCCAATGGGCCAAAAGACTGTTTTTATTTAATTTTTTAAAAAACATTTTGTTAACCCTTAGGACAGTTTATGTGAACTGTGTTCAGAAGTCAGACTATGTATTATTTTTGAGGGCCAATAGGCCAAAGTCACATTTCAGTAATAAAGTCCATGCTTTTTTTCATTTGTTTTTCAGTTTCTATATTTTAGAGAATGATTTTCCAAATAAAAAAATAAAAGGTATGGAAATGCAAAATATGATTCCTGTTATTTATTTATTTATTTATTTAGATTCAGTTTGAATAATGGTAATATGCAAATTAAGTATGGTGCAGATTGCAGAGATGGGACCAAGTCACTAATTTGCAAGTCGCAAGTAAGTCTCAAGTCCTTCCAATCAAGTCCGAGTCAAGTCACAAGTTACGACACATTTGACCAAGTCAAGTCCAAGTCCAAGTCGTGCCAAAGCCAAGTCAAGTCCAAGTCCAAGTCCAAGTCGTGCCAAAGCCAAGTCAAGTCCAAGTCCAAGTCTTATTTTTTCCAAGTCATTAACAAGTCACCTTGTATTCTATGTGCAATATTGACAATTACCTTTGGTCATAAATTCATTACCTCTCCACACTGCTTTGCATGTCCCCCTTCGCCAGTCATGTCCCGAAAATCGACCATGGTATACTATGATTTCAGTTTTTTGAGCATGGTTCGGCATTGGTTTTTGGTTTTACTAGGTTTAACTATAAATTGAACCATGGTTTTACTCTGAAAACTAACCATGGTTTTACCACGGTTTATAATTATTCATTAAATTACTTTTATCTTTTATCCAACGCATATATTGGTGACAGTCCTTTGAGCAATATGGGGTTAGGTGCCTTGCTCAAGGGCACTTCAGTCATGGATGGAGATGTAGGAAGAGGTGGGTTTAAGGGTGGGATTCAAACCTGCAACTCTGTGATCTCCAGCCCAACTCCCTAACCATTACAGCACGGCTGCAGACAAGCTTCCATGTTTGTTTGGGTGACCATGCAACCCACAATTGATCATATATATTTTTTAGCATGGTTTTTGACTATGGTTGAAGGTAAATCATTTATTTTTTCTTTCTTTCATGCATTTTTTTCACACACAAAATGCAAAAAAATATATATATTCATTGACTTGGAGCACAATTGCAAGTCATTGCAAGCTAAAACTGTCAAGTCGAGTCAAGTCACAAGTCACTCCTAATATTGGCAAGTCAAGTCTCAAGTCGAGTCATTTGTGACTCAAGTCACAAGTCAGTCCGAGTCACAAGTCACAAGTCCACATCTCTGGCAGATTGTATAGTTAGAACAATTAAATCAATGGGTAAAAAATATGATGAAGAGAGGGCAAAACAGCTGGAACTACTGCATCTTAATAGTTATAGGCCTACATAAAGGCAACATTCACATATGTGTATACAAAATGCAGTATGCTACAGAGTTGAAGAGGCTGGCAGTGAACAGGCGCTGGTGTGGAAAGAAGAGAAAGCATTAATTATTGTATTGGTGAATCAATGTTCTGCTCAATTATATGTGAGTAAGACACAATTCCTGACAATGTTTTTTCAGTCTGGAGCCTTCCAAAACGACTTGTGGATGGCAGGTGAAAGTCATGCCACCTCATAGATTTGCACTGTAGATTGCCAAATCCGTGTTTCCAGTCATTTTGGCTAGAGTAAATAAAAGTATAATGCAAAAGTAGTGTAATGCCTTACTTTTTAAAACAAGTAATGTTGTAATGTAAGGCATTAGCTCTTTGTTCTGTGAACGAAGGCACGAATTAACGCTGTGTTAAATGGTCAATAAATAAATAAATAAAAAATACTACAACTATGCTGCTCATTGAAACCGTGTTGCCTATAGCCAAATTTGAACTTATGAAAGTTAATTTCACTTTTTAGATGCGTCCCACGCATCTCTATAAGAGGCTTTGGTGTCCGTCCGTCCGTCCCTCCGTCCCTCCGTCCGTCCGTCCGCCCTCCCGTGATGAGTTTCTGAATTGTGATTCCCTCTTGTGATTCCCTCTTGTGTCCACAAGGTGGCAGTCGCTCAGTGGAGTGGCAGAGCTCAGTTTTGGCCTGGAGCTCATGCGTGCAAACCAAAACGTCTACCATAATGGTTAGCAAACCGGCTACGCAGCTGATTGATTGCATTATCTGACACAACTGCAGAAGCACAGAAGTCTGTATGCATATTCCATCCATGTGTGCCATGAAATAGGAAGGCATGAGACATTTGCAGATAGCGTTTCCTATGTACACATCTATGGCCAACAGACCGTGCTCTTTGCCAGTGAGAAAAACATGGCGGCACTTCCTGTTGATTTTCACATGAAAGTTTTGCTTAATTTAAAGTCCCTAAGCGACTATAAATGTTGTGGCTTCCATATATTGATGTAAAAGTGCCCCACGAAGTAATGAAGCACAACAAAGTTACTCCACATTACCATTTTACCACTCGTTTTTCTATGCTAACAGGGTAGCTAATGTAGCATTGTAAATGATCCAGGGAGAAAGGGGGAAATGTTGTGATTTCAGTCCGCCTGAGGCAACGATTTTCGTGGGGAAGATGACCTGCATCTCGGTGGCATTGAACCACGCCCCCGTGCCTTATTTGGCTCGCTCAGCACGTGCGTCCTCAGTCCAATCGCAATGCTTTATTTTCCCCAGACGTTTAATCGCATTTAAGTGAAAGTGCCATGTATACACATCGCAAAATAACTCTTAATCCGATCTATTTAAATCGCATTTATTAAATCGGACTTAAAAACATCATGTACACGTAGCCAATGTCTCATTGATTAGTTTATGGAACTTGCGGTTTGTCTGTTACGGTCCACGAAGACAATATCCACGTGAAAACGCAAACGCCTGCAAACCACTGTTTTGACAGAAATACAGTTCACCTGTCGCCTACTCTGTTTTCTTCCCAAAGCGGCATTTAAAAGTATTCCATGAAATCCAACATCAACGTCACTTCAAATAGGTGACAGCATCATGCACACACATGAAATAACACTTCAGTGAGGGGGGGACATAACTGCTCTCATATTAAAGTGAAAAGAGAATTTCACATTTTAGTTTATTTAATGTAGGCCTATGCAAAATTGCAAATAGCCTATTCATTGAAATCTGTCCAGAAAGGGTTGTAATGTTTGCCTGTTTTTTTATGTTTGTAATTATTAAAAAAAAAAAAAAAAAATCGTGATTAAAAAAAAAATAGCCTAACAAAAATAGAGATTTTATGTTAAAAAAAATGTGAGATGGGATGGACCGATGGCCCCCCTAACCCTAATTAGCCTTAGGTCCCCACATTGCTAAATGTAGTGTAAGGGATTATTTTGAAAAGACAGTAACATGTAATCAGCAATGCATTACAGTTTTTCAGTAACTTGCCCAACACTGTTGAAATCCTATGGTACTTTTTCAAATCCAGGCTTATACAGTACATGGTAGGCTTATTGATAAATTGCCTTGACAGGTTATGAGGAGGCCAAGGGGGCGTTTGGGCAAAAAAGGTTCAGAACGGGCATAGACGGACGCATCTGTTGTCCGCCTGTCGGACTTGTTTTTTTTAACTTTATCTTTGAAACGAATGAAAGTTAATTAAGTTCTAAACTAATATGGCCTCAGTACCCACAGTCATTTTTGCAGCTAAAAATGGCTATTTCTGGAAATTTTGAATGGCTGACCATGGAGAACATCCCCCTTTTTGTTTCTGAATAGTGCAATTTTTCCAGTTGTAGGAGCCATAATTACTTTCTTTATTTTTTGTTTTCATTTTGGTATCATCATTATGGGGATTGGTTTACTTTCATTTGTGTTTTTTGTTTATTGGTTACTGTGGACATGGGTGTGACGCTGGGCGTGTGTGGTGCGCAATTGGAAGCCCTTTAATTAGTGCCCACCTGGCACCTGCGCTTCGATTCAGTTTGGCGTGGGGTGAGCATGGGGGAAGGCCATCCTTTTGCGTACCGCACTGCACTCGCACTACATCGTATGGACTACTAACTGCACTCTGTTAACCTGGAATAATTGCTCTGCCTTGCATCTGGAAAGACCATTGGGGTCTAAAGACTATTGGGGTCTCGTGTGAAATGGTGAGCAAATAAACCTCAAGAAACGGAGTCGAATGTGTGGACATTACATCATTCAAAGTGCGCGTAAACAAGTTTGATTCCCTCTGCTTAGCCCACCGCGGCGCTGAACAAATTGGTTTTGGATATAGCCGCAATATAAGTACGCAAAAGGCCTTATAGGCAAAGTACACATGCGTGCTATTTAGTACGAAAAAGGTTTGCTAATGTAGCGCAAAGGGCGCTTAATAGCTCACACAAGAGAGCGCTTGTTTATTTGTAAGATCGCTCGAAATATGAACATTTGAACTCTGTTGGCGAGTTACTGGGAAAGATCACCGTGTCGTTCTGCGATTGGGAGAAGAGGGTCACGTTGTTCCTGCTGTCATCGTTCTGTCAACTGCGCCCCGAGACGATTGGAGAAGAGGATTCTACGCACCTGCCGGCGGATCGCTTTGATTCATTCATTATTTGCTTCCTGGAAACTTCCGAGGGGAAAATACAACCGCGGTTCAGCAAAGCCTATTCACTGGAATTAAGTTCGCTTCCTGGACTAGGCTTACACCTGGGCTATCGGCCTGGGTAACCACGACATCGATTCATCAAAGCCGCATCGCTGGACATACAGGTATTGCGCAGTTTATTGACTATCAGTGTGGTGAATGATCGACGTGTTCAGTATTAAAACTTTCCCTGGTGGATTAGCCTCGTTGCTGGAGGTGAAGACTGTTCGTTTGGATTATAGACTGTTTTGAATGCCGTGGTGGCGTTTATGATCGTTGGAACTGCTATTGTGGATTACTGACATTGGTGCTCTCTTTGCGTCTCGCGATTGGAACATTCAATGCTGCTGTGAATTGCCTACGAGCGTCGCAAGGATTGCGTGAACTGTTCTGTTGTTCGTTGCTGGAATTATGGACATTGTTGCATGCTGAACTTTGATTATGGTGGTGCCCTATGAACATTTCTTGTTGCTTTGAATTATTGACGTGCTGAACTGCTGTGTGTAATGATTTTGCTATGTGGGACTAATTGCTGCTGCTGCTGTTGTTTACGACTGTTGGTTGAATTAATTCGTGGTGTTTTGCTATCAATGCATGGTCATTTATTTGAATGAAAATGAGTACTGCTGGGGTTAATGAGTGTCCTGAAGACGGCCTGGTTCAAAATGAAGTTTCTGAAAAAAGACAAATTAAACCTACTGTCAAAGCATTAGCACTCAAAATTGAAGGTATTCAAAAGGAAAGACAAACGAAAATCAAAAAACTAAAAGGTTTAATGACTACAATAAATGACCTTATGCAAAACAAAAATGAACAAAATGTAAAAGCCATACAGTCTCATCTGGAAACCTGCCATGCACTTTTTAAAGATGCAACTCAGCTGCATAACACTGTTGTGCCAATGCTTCCTCCCGAAGAGCAAGAGAAACAGCACACTTGGTTCACTAAAGTACAAGGCCACAATGCATCCTTTATTGAAAATGTTACAAAATGGCTCTCTGAGACTGAGCAAACTGGTGTGGCAGAAGATCATGCAGAGCCATCACTCACTGGGACTCGACATGGGCATGCACCTGCAAATGGAAATGCTACATCTGATGGAAATGTTGATGCAATGGAAAATACTGCTGGACAGCTGGATGACGTCAAACCAAGTGACAGCATTTCAAACATTTCAGTCCGCTCTAATAATTCAAAACGATCCAAAACGTCAAAGTTACAGCTACCTCACACTTCACCTACCCGGGCAGCACGCATTCAAGCCGAAGCAGAAATGGCTGCACTCATGGCAAAACAAAAATGGATGGAAGACAAACATGCACTGGAAGAGGAGGAGCAGATGCTCAAGAAAAGGAAGGAAAAGTTGGCTTTAGAAATGGATATTGCTGCAAATGCTGCGAAATTGAAAGTGCTTGGAGTGTCTGACTCGTGCCCATCTGATGTGAGCAAAAGCAAATCAAATGCGATGAATTCTTACCTGGAGAGAGAAAGGAAAAAAGTTAATCTTGGTCCATTAAACGTGGAAGCTGGGACATTCGTCCCAACAACATCAGTACAACAACAGCCACGTCATACTGCAGCACGAGACCACTTGCTGGACGCCAAGCCCAAAGTGAGACCATCACAGGCCATCACATCTGTTCAACCGCCAACTCTGAAAGTCAATATGGTACCACAAACACAAGTCACACATACTTACCTGCATACTGCCCATCCAAAGCCTCAGATCAAGCATCAACAAGCTACATCTGGAATGCAAAGTTCTGAGTCAAAACACATGGCAGCAGTCCTGGAAAAACAGAATGAAATCACATCAATGCTAGTAGAACAACAATATTACTCCTTACTCCCAAAGCGAGACATACAAACCTTTGATGGAGACCCACTGCATTATCAAACATTCATCAGGTCATTCGAACACAACATTGAACAGAAAACCTTCAGTGCCAGAGATCGCCTGTACTTCCTCGAGCAATACACCAGAGGGCAGCCTCGAGAACTGGTGCGAGGCTGTGAGCATATGCCTGAGGTGGAGGGGTACGTGAAGGCTAAGTCACTGCTACAGGAGCAGTTTGGAAATCCCATGAAGATCGCCTCTGCCTATATGGGAAAAATAATAGCCTGGCCTGTTATTAAATCAGAAGACCTGAAATCACTGCAAGCATACAGCATCTTCTTAAGGCAGTGTAGCAATGCAATGAGAGGAATACATTTCAGTTTGGAACTTGATGCACCAAGTAACATGCAGACAGTGATCAAGAAGTTGCCATACAAGCTCAAGGAGAGATGGAGGGAAGAGGCTTGCACTTTACAGGAAACATCAAAACGCAGAGCTTCCTTCCACGACATTGTCAAGTTTGTGGAGAGGCAAGTCAAAATTGCAAGTGACCCACTGTTTGGAGACCTAATGGCACATGATACTCCAGGTGTTGGTGCAAAGAGAAATGTGACTCAGTTTCAATCTCAACCTTACTCTGCCAAAGCAAAAGGAAGTAGTTTTGCAACTACCATTGGCCCCATGAATAATGGTGCACAACAATATTACATGAAGTCAGCATGTGATGACAAGAACAATGCCTCATCTGTCACAAACACTTGCTTGTTCTGCGGAGCAGGACACACCTTGGACATGTGCTTTTCATTGGAAAGGAAAGCGCACAGTGACAAAATGGAATTCCTGAAAGAAAATGGCGTGTGCTATGGCTGTTTGTGCATTGGGCACAGAAGTAAAGACTGCACAAAACGTCTGTTCTGTAAGGTGTGCAAACTGAGGCATCCTACCTTGTTACACATTCCCTCTAAGCAGTCACAACCTGGTGCAGCAAAGTCGAACCAAGGAGGCAAGGGAGACAGTGGAGGGGCCAGTGGCAGTGGTCCAGTCCCTGTGCAGTCTAGTGGGCTAACTGGGGCCGGAGAGCGTGACTGTACACTTGCCATCTTGCCGGTCCGAGTGAAATCTACTAAAGGGAATGAAGTAGTGACCACATACGCCTTCCTCGATCCGGGGAGCTCCGCTTCATTCTGCACAGAACGCCTCATGAATAGGCTGAACGTCACTGGAAAGAAAACTGGCATCCTCCTCAGGACAATGGGTCAGGAGAAGGTTGTCAGCAGCCACATTGTTCCGAATCTGGAAATAGCTGGACTGGACACGGACTGCTTCAGTGCACTGCCAGAGCTCTATACACAGAAATGCATGCCAGTCCATCGAGGAAACATTCCCAAACAGGAAGACCTGGAGAAATGGACGCATCTAAAGGATGTGAAGCTGACGGAGATTGACTCTGAAGTGGACCTGCTCATTGGAACGAACGTTCCCAGGGCCTTGGAACCTTGGGAGGTCATTCGAGGTGCAGACAGTGCTCCTTATGGGGTGAAGACGATCTTGGGGTGGACCGTGAACGGCCCGCTGCGGGGGGACTGCACCGAAGACTCCTCATGTGTCGAACGAGCAGCCACTGTCAGCAGAATCTCCATCGTCGCACTGGACGCTCAGTGGGAGCGGCAGGCAAAGCGCGACGTCCCAGAATGCGCTCAAGTTGAGCAGCATGGTTCATCTCGAGATGACACTCACTTCATGGAGTCTGGGAAGGAGATCAAGTTGCTGGATGGGCATTACAGCATCGGTTTGCCCTTGAGAAAAGCAGACACAAAGCTGCCCAACAACAGAAAGGTGGCAATGCAGCGTGCCCTGAGTCTCAGAAGGAGATTCAAGAAGCACAGTCTGTTCCACACTTGCTACACAGATCTCACGAGTGACACAATTGCGAAGAGAATGGATAAGCTGTGGAGAAAGGACTTAAGAATGCCTCTGCAAGAGTCTGTGCTCTGGTGTGACGCTACATTTGCACTGAAGTACATCAACAACAAGACCTCACGATTCACAACATTCGGAGCAAATCGTGTTGCAGAGATTCTCTCCACAACTGAACCCTCTCACTGGAGATATGTGAACACCTCTAGCAATCCTGTAGACCTGGCCTCTAGGGGCACTAGAGTGAGCACGTTCCCGAAGTCTGAAGCATGGTTACCAAGCTTCCTAATGGAACCCGAAGTTGAGCGGTCAGCAAACAAGCTCAGTGGAAAGCTCTCAGCAGAGCACCCTGAGGTGAAGATGGTTATGTCTTCGAAAGCTCTGCAGGCCGAAGAACAGTCTTACTCACTCATTTGTTTCATTGGACACTTCTTGTCTTGGACCTGGCTGAGGAGAGCTGTCGACTGGCTGCTGTGGTTCAGGAAATGGATGCTGTACTGTGAACGAAAGAGGAAAGAGCTGATGGAAGAGCTCGCCCAATCTGGAGCAGGAGTACAGCCGGAAAGGAGGCTGCAGGAGAAGAAGAGTGTGAAGGTGCGGGTTGTGAACACCCCTGGCATCCTGGATCGCACGCTGAAGGACCAGAACACCATTGAGATGCAGGCCATAGCCACGCTGGCCCACTTGCGCTCAGTTGTCCTGCACATCAGGGATCCATCCGGGCAGTGTGATCACAGTCTTAGCCAGCAGATGGAGCTGTTCCATGGCAACCGCCTCTTCTCCAACAAACTTCTTCTGGTGGTGGCCAGCAAGTACGACATGCGCAAAATCAGCGAGCTGTCTGAGAATCAGAATCTGTATGCAGAGACCAGCCCGCTGACTGAGGAGAACGTCATGCAGATCAAGACCAAGGCCTACGATCGTCTGCTGGTGTTCCATGTGGACAACAAGGGCAAGAAGTGCCGTGACATACAGAACCACATTCATTCCAGAAGGCGCCAGCTCGAGACACAAGACCATGGAGGTGGACCAAGTAGCGCCCAAGCGCAAGAGTTGTGGAAGCGGATCCAGACAGGAACTGATTCGTCAGAGTTCGTTTCAAAACGACAAAATGATTCCTGGATAGACCCATCACTAAATTATGTCTTCTACAGGAAGCAGAGGACTAATTAGCTGTATGGAGATCAAATAACAAAGATCAAATTACCAGAGAGAAAAATGCACTAAAAGAGCATACTTACAAGTTCTAGATCCAAAATAGTAATTTAACTTAAAATTGTCATTAGTTTCGTCTCCTACATATTTTGGTTAAAGGTAATTATTGCCAGAAGCATAATTAGGGGCCGGAATGTAGGAGCCATAATTACTTTCTTTATTTTTTGTTTTCATTTTGGTATCATCATTATGGGGATTGGTTTACTTTCATTTGTGTTTTTTGTTTATTGGTTACTGTGGACATGGGTGTGACGCTGGGCGTGTGTGGTGCGCAATTGGAAGCCCTTTAATTAGTGCCCACCTGGCACCTGCGCTTCGATTCAGTTTGGCGTGGGGTGAGCATGGGGGAAGGCCATCCTTTTGCGTACCGCACTGCACTCGCACTACATCGTATGGACTACTAACTGCACTCTGTTAACCTGGAATAATTGCTCTGCCTTGCATCTGGAAAGACCATTGGGGTCTAAAGACTATTGGGGTCTCGTGTGAAATGGTGAGCAAATAAACCTCAAGAAACGGAGTCGAATGTGTGGACATTACATCAGTATGAAGTGCGCGTAAACAAGTTTGATTCCCTCTGCTTAGCCCACCGCGGCGCTCAACAAATTGGTTGATCTAGCCGCAATACCAGTCATAATGAATACTTTTGAATTTGATAATGGTGGTATTCATGAAAAATCTCACATTAGTGAATGGGTAGCATGATTTCTGGACATAAACAACCAAAAATCTTACAGTGTACCTTTAAACCTTTAAAGACGTTTTGTATAATGAAGGTAGCCATGTAGGCACATTTTCTACAGATTGGTGTGTTGTGTGTGATGCGGGAACGACATTCATAACATCGTGACGACTTCTAGCGACTCTTCAGGGAGCCAATAGTGACTCTGGTTTTTTTTTTTTTTTTGCAACACTGGGCACAGATCAAGAACCAGCCCTTTTTTATTTTTTATTTTTTTGACTAGCTGAACTGGCCTGAAGGGATATGCCACTATTTTGGGGCTTAATACAGTTAAAATCGTTGGCCAGGGTTTATAAAGGTGGTAAAGTGTCTTATTTTTCATGTAAGCCGCTGTCTTGCTTTAAGACAAGTTAAAAGAGGGAGCATGTCGCTTAGCTAGTGAAAGGCAATGGATCCGTGTAGCATGCTACAATCCATTGACTTTCATTAGCTTAGCGACAAAAGTGAAAAGTGGTATACTCCTTTAACTGGGCAAGTTGCTGCCTATTACCGAGCTCGTATGCTCAATCAAAATTATCATGGCGGCCACCAGATCAACTTTCTTGGAATGCTTTGTAGTTTGACTGTTAATTACTTTGATATTAAAGGCAGAGATCAACAATATACAGTAGTATCCAAATATGATGTTGCTGAAACTATTGATAGCCTAATTCGATTTCGGCCTTACAGTAGGTCAATTAGCCCATGTAAAGTAATGCTATGTGACAGCACCAAAAATGCATATAGGCCTACCATGGAACACTGATGAAAACATAAACCAGGCTTGTTTAACAGCACCACTCAGCTCGACATGGCTTAGCCAGGTTGTACGTGGAAAAGAGCCTAATATAAATATAATATAAAGTTGCATGAAACGTGCTAAACTAACATCCTCGCCATCTGTTTACGATGAAATTAAGTCTCATATTGATATTCGGCATGAGCATCGTCATCTGTATGCAATAGCAAGTTGGCGAGAATGAGAAATTGAGAAAATGAGAATCAGGAACAAAGGAGGCGGGGAGGGCAGGAAAGGTTGGAGAGTAGAGAGACAGAATAGTGGAAAATTCATTATGTAAAATGCCATGTGGGAGAGCTGTGTGTGTGTGTGTGTCTGGGAGATGAGTTTGGCGTCAAACAAAGCAGAGAAGTAATTAAAACCTGCTGCTTTCCCCCCACATCACCTCTTGTCATTCAGTACGGCGACCATTCGCTATCTTTCTCTTTCTCCTCTCCTTCTCCACCTCCTCTCTCTTTCTTTCTCCCTCGCCTCCTCTCCTCCTGTCTCTTCATCATTCCCCTCTCTCTTCCTCCTCTCTCTTGCTTTCTTCCTTCTCCTCTCCACCTCTCTCCACCTCTCTTCTTTTCCAGTACACGCTATTCAACACAACTCAACGCCCTCCCCTCTCCCTCTTCTCTTCCTCTATTTCCCTATCTCCTCTCTCTGTCTTTCTCCCTCGCTCTCTCCTCCGCCTCCTCTCCTCCTTCTCTCCCTCATCTACCCCTCTCAATTCCTTCTCTCCCCCACTTTCCCAATCTCTCCTCTCTGCCATTCGCTCTATTCAACTTCTCCACCCTTCCTCTCTTTCTCAGTTTAATTCTCCCCCGCACTCTTTTCTGCTCTTTTCCTCTCGCAAATATCTCCTTCCTCTCCTGCCTCCTCTCCCCCTCTTTCCCAATCTCTCTAAGGTGCTGTTTCCACGTAGCTGGATATTTTTATATGTGGATATTTTGTTCTCCTGTTTGCATTGGTTTTGGCCTTCCGTTTCCACGTAGCAGATATTTAAAATCCAGGTATAAAAAGCAGGGGGAAAAAAATGTTTCATTTGTTACAGGAGGATTTATTTTTATCCACATGTTGCGTTTACACTTCAACAGGAGAAAAAAAATACCCTGCTAAAAAAATATCCTGCTACGTGGAAACGGCACCTAATCCTAAATTTCCCCCACAGCACCTCTTGTCATTCGGCACGGCGACCATTTGCTATCTCTCTCTCTCCACCTCTCTCTTCCTCTCTCCACCTCTCCTCTTTTCCATTCTCTCCTCTCTCTTTGCCATTCAGTACGCTCTATTCAACACAACTCAATGCCCTCCCGTCTCCCTCTTCTCTTCCCCTATTTGCCTATCTCCTCTCTCTGTCTTTCTCCCTCGCTCTCTCCTCCGCCTCCTCTCCTCCTTCTCTCCCTCATCTACCCCTCTCAATTCCTTCTCTCCCCCACTTTCCCAATCTCTCCTCTCTGCCATTCGCTCTATTCAACTTCTCCACCCTTCCTCTCTTTAATTCTCCCTCACACTCTTTTCTGCTCTTTCCCTCTCCCAAATATCTCCTGCCTTTCCTGCCTCTTTTCCCCCTCTTTCCCAATCTCTCTAAGGTGCTGTTTCCACGTAGCTGGATATTTTTATATGTGGATATTTTTTTCTCCTGGTTGCATTGGTTTTGGCCTTCCGTTTCCACGTAGCAGATATTTAAAATCCAGGTATAAAAAGCAACCCACTGGGCAAAAAGACGTCCAAACAACGTCTTTTCCAGGTCATTGTTGGACGTCCCAGCAGGGTACCAGAATGTAACGCCAGATGACGTCTTTTTTTTTGCGTTATTATGACGTCAGGTATGAACGTCATCAGGACCTCCAGATAAGGGCAAATTCTAGTCCATATTAGGTCATTAGGGATGTCTTATCAACGTCTTTTTCGAAATTGGAATGAACCTCTCCCCCTCCTTACCTCAGTAGTGCGGCCATTACATTTATTCCATCCAAAACTCCATTTGCTAAAACGAGATAACCTAACATAGCCTCATAACAAAAGCCTAACAACCTAACAAACAGGTCAATTCTTACCCACAGACTCGTTGAATTAAGATGGCAGATTTTCAAAGCAAAAAAGTTAAACTACACTATCTTTAAAAAGTCCTTTGATGCTCCATGTATGCAACACAATGCAAAATAGCATTTCTTGTTAATTGTATCGACTGCTTCAGAACTGAAGTAACCTCATCACTGCCTCCCATTCAGATCACTCAAATGTTCTAATCTGTTGCTAAAATAAATAAAATGTCTTATAGCAAATGGGACATCACTCTTGTTGACTTTAAATTAACTCTGAGTTGTCATTCAAACATTTAAGTGACAGCATTAAAAACCTTGAAACTTATAGTTTTCAAAATATACAGACAATTATCACATGGAAAGTGACAGGGGGGGTTTACTTTTATTTAGCAAACACTTTTGTTTACAAGGTTAAATCTTCAAAAGTCTTGACTACATACCTCTGCAACGTTTTTTTTGTTTTTTTTGTAGAGTTGTGTTTACATTCAATTAAAAAAAAATTGTATTACATTAACTTTACTGTCATATTCTTTTTTGTTAGGCTTTTCAGAAGAGGGGGAGATAACAAATGTGATCTTTTTCAAGAATAATTAACACCACTGCGAATTTCATGAAGTATTGATGATTATGACTCGTACACTATCATCTCTTAACAACATTACCGGTGTATTACAAAACCCAAAAGTCTTGAAATTCGAAGTAGTGTTAAATACTCTTGAAAACTTTCTTATGAAATACTGTAGGATCCAACATATTGGAAGAAAAGACATTGTACCTTGGGTTAAGAGACAGTTCATCTGAATGAAAACTCTGCATTACATCAATGGGTCTTACATCTGCCACATCATATCATTTCACAATCGTCCAGTTTTACAACATATCTACGTAGGTGGTGTCTACATAGTAAGTCCTTGTACACTTGAACAGCCATCTTGGCTGCAAATTATCATCATATCCTGTGCATCTGACAAAGCGTGTACATGACAAAGATGCCAAACTACTTTCTTGATGTCTGTAGTAGCTATTTACATTTTGGGCATAAACACATGTTGAGTGATCACTGGGCTGCTGGGAAGCTTTGAGAGAAGTTGTAGTGCCTTTGTTCGTTTGTTGGTTGAGATGGGAACGTCATAAACATATTCAAAGAAGGTGAAAACAGAGCTGAGCTGTGCTGGATATAACAAGTTGCAGACCCAGTAAAGCTTGAACAGCTTGTCAATTGTGCAAGTCAGGCCGTCTGCAACGGGAATGGTCACACGGTCATTCCTGGCGGTTATGACAGAGTCTTCAGGTTCCCAATGCAGACCACTAGTGGTTGGGTTGTGGATTCCATCTCAGTGTCAGTAGTGCAGTGAAGAGGGATGTGAAGTTGGTTCCAGACTGAGAAGAAGTAGAAGAGGAGGAAGAAGAAGAAGGGGGAGAGAGAGAGAGAGAGAGAGAGAGAGAGAGAGAGAGAGAGAGAGAGAGAGAGAGAGAGACATCATCAATAATACTTAATAGCAAGTTTTACTTAACTGATTGAAAGGTATGAAGCATACCAGTCAAACTAAGTATACAGGCATGAAAACGGGTCAGGGGTGAAAAAGGTGAGAAAGGTGCGGCGTGGCGCGGTGGCACGGAGCGGCGCGTGTGCTGCAGCGGTGCGCGCGAATGTGTGGTGTGCAGTGGCGTTTTTGGGGGATAGTGTTGAGTCATACTAGGGGGGTCTGGGGGCATGGTCTCCCATGGGAGAAAATTTAGCTAAAACCGTCTTTAAATGATGAATTTTGAGCATACTGTAGCGACCCAGGGACAGTGAACATAAGAACTGTCAACCATCTTCGTTACTTCATGACTGTCATGCTGACGCAAGAAATTTAAGCGGTTAAATAAGTTGTTAAAAGGTCACTAATCATTGTGTCAAAGTGAAATTTCTGTAATGCTTTCCTATGAAAATGTATAATCAAAAATCTGCAAAAACTGTGAGGTGTGTACTCACTTTCGTGATATACTGTATATGAAATTCATTTTGCAATGCGGTATACGTATGAACTTATACAGTATAATATCAGGAAGGAGCCAAGACTGACTTGCACCAACACAGACCCACACGCAAACACACCCAAACGCAAACACACACACACATTCCTACCAAAGATGTCAGCGATGCAGAGTCCTAGCTGGCCAATAGTGTGTGAGGTGTTAAGTTCCGCCTCTCCGTGCAGCAGCAGCAGGTTGGAGGGCGGGACCTTTAGCTTGACTGACAGGTCTTCCACTGCATGCTTCAGAAGCTCTGTCTGCAACACACATACACATAAATATTACTGACACACACATCAGCTGTATAGGGTTATCTACTTTCCATGGCTTCCCCCAACTATAAAACAGAATTATAATACTTCCTGTAAAAAGTCTTTGACTAGGCAAAGCGCTATACAAAACAGATGTACTGCTGTGTGTGTGTGTGTGTGTGTGTGTGTGTGTGTGTGTGTGTACCTGTGCTAGTTGTATTTGGTGTATGTCTGGTCTGTGGCGTATCTTTAAGTTTACCAGTCGTGCCGGTGTGTTCTGCTGATGCTGCTGCAAGCGTTTTCATTGGCTGGTTTTCCTGCGAGGGCGTGGACTGCATACGATGGCGATGTCGGCATCGTCAGACTCCTCTCCTTCATCCTCCTCCTTTAATTGGCTAGCTGCCGCAGCAATCCGGCCCCTCTGGTGATGGACGCAGCAGGGAGCCAAGCGCATTCAGCCTCATGTTAATCTCCCTGTCACACGCACACACACAATGTAAGGAAAGTTGACAAGTCACTGTAGAGAAAGTGTCAGTGCGTGGCATGCACACAAGTGTGTGTGTGTTGTGTACTCACGTTAGTTTGCGGTTGGGCCGCCGCCGTGCCTTGAGTGGTGTGGAGGGGGAGGGGGGCGGAACGCCTCAGCACAGTCCTAACACCAACACATACACACACAAGGATGCATTAACACACATCAACATGATGGATATGGTAAGCATACAGCAATAAATTGGAAAAATATTGTAGGGGCTACTATGTTGACTCATGGTCTGTGTGTGTGTGTGTGTGTGTGTGTGTGTGTGTGTGTGTGTGTGTACTCACATTGTGCTTTGCATGGGTTTGGTCACCTGGTCCGAGTCATCTGAGAGTTCGGTACACTGCTTCCCTCACCATCGCTGTCGCTGTCAGAAATCTGTCAAACACACAATATACAGTCTCAAGTTTGCCGTCCGTGTTAGCTGTAACTCATCCAAATACTGCTACTTTATACAGCAGGCACATATTTACTGACCAAGTTGCTCTCTATGACAAAAGTGCTATGGGCTACTGTGACAGGTAAACAAGAAACAACAGGTTAACAACACTTGGCGCTAATTAGTTCTCTACAACTACAAACCGCTGCTGTTCCCTTCCGTTTGGGATCCATATCACCAAACTATAGTTCTCTTGAACTTAACTGCATTGTTATAAGAATATGGCTATGACGGCCTTAAATAGCAGGTTAAAATATGGTCATTGACATTTTGGTGACAAGGTCATAACTCTGTATCGCAATGAGGTCCTAACAGAGGCTCTGCATGAAAGTGTTTTTAAAGATTAAAAGAAGTTTTTAAAAGTAACTACCCATTGAAAAATACCTGCACAAAATCAACCAGAAAAGACATCTCAGATTTTACACTGCAGCGGCTTCGGAGTCAGAAGATGTGTGAGAACTGTGTAGCACTTTTCATCTGAAAATGAGAGCAGAAAATTGTACAGCAGTACTTAAATTTCACATTTACCAAAGTCTCTGTGTTATTATAACACTATCACAGTAACATATTTATCACAATTGCATACAATACAACAATAAAAAAAAATCTAAAAAAACAAATGAAAGGAGGCAGAGGGCCTGTAAGTGGATGGCAATTAGACACATGATCACATAGACAATATGACACACACACACACACACACACACACACACACACACACACACACACACACACACACACACACACACACACACTTACCATCAGTCTGATCATCCAACTGTTCAATCAGAGTAGGAGCTTGGACAGATGTGGCCACAAGACCTGGGCCCTGACGAAGAGAGAAGAGAGAGAGAGGGGGAGAGCACGTTAGTTCCCAGTGCATTGAAGGTACTTTTAAAATCCCGTAGCCATAACTGGTGTTGATACCTTGGTAGTCGCCACACTTCACACGCAGCTGTTCTACTCTGCCACATGGTATCGTCACCAATTACCATTGCCTACAAAATCTCGTGCGTGGCAGTTTTATCCCTCGAACAGCGTACATCTGGCACGTCGCACCCTCCATCTGAAACAACTGCCGGTATTTTCCCAACACACCGTCATACGAGGTCTACCGAGACAAAACACGACAGCGTTGACCAGTTGCCCAGATCTACCATATTCAACTACATACTGAAACAGTGAAAACCACGACAATTACATGGAACTACGGTTCAAAGCTTGTCTATTGACTGGCCACAACAACAACCAAGCCGACATAATGTGATTCGGAAATTCGTTTCTATCACCTTTCATCGAGCCAACACAAAACAGTGGGATACTGCTTGCTTTTACTGGTGCTATTCTTTATCATGTACGAGGGTGGCGGATGGTCTGATTTACATGATTTGACGCAGAACTGCTTACGTTTGAAGCGCTGAAGTTTAAAATCGCCTCTATGCTAGCTAGCCCTTGCCTTGCCCCCTCCGATACCTGTTACTAGCAGCATCCACTTTTGCCCCACTACCAGTACTAGCTCTACGTCAATCCATCCGTGGTGTTTCAGTATCCTTGCACAAATCCTGTCAGACTTTCTTTCTTTTATGTTCAGAAAATAGCTTTCAAACTTCACATCAGTAAAGTGCCGCCTGATTTATTCCACACCAGCTAATTATCAGTTACCATATTAGCAACCAATGTTAGCAAACCATCCAATATCACATTTCAAACCTTTAATTTTCCCAACACAACACGTTTTAACCATTAAGTTAGTCCACATGTGAATTAAAAGAAAATAAATATAATTTATAGTGCAAGCGTTAAAGATCAATAGCTAACTGAGTATCAATAACTAGCTAAATCTGTAGGCTAGCTTAATGTTCACAGAATCACTGAGGCTGTTCCAATGTTCGTACAGCAAAACTTGTGAAGCAGGGTTTGATTTTAACCATACATTAACGGTAACACACGTAATTGTTACGAAATTATACCAATAAAGTGAATTACTTACGCCAGCCTCTCTCGGTGTCTGAAGTCAAGTCGCCGCATCTTGCATTTCCAACGGTAGAAAAGGCGGGCGGAAGTCTGCTTTCAAATGTCCACAGTCACGCGATTGGACAGCCAAACGGCCGTTAGTTTCTCACTTGTTGTAGCACGACCCAGAAATGAATCTCTTAACTTCAGGTTTCACACATTCTGTGAAATCTTACAAAAAAATGACACATAATCTGTCAATGCTGTCTACACATCCCAATGTGTTATTTTTTTTGACACATCTGTTTAGGCAGTCCCCATTGGGTAAATGATTAACTATATTCAGACGTCTAATGGACCTCATAGTTTGACGTCAAAATAGTATACCTATTTTGCACGTCATTTTTGGGTACAGAACTGGTCTTAGACGGACGGACGCGATATGGACAAGATATGAACGTCTATGTGACGTTCTATGTTTAGTGGGCAGGGGGAAAAAAATGTTTCATTTGTTACAATGGAGGATTTATTTTTATCCACATGTTGCTTTTACACCTCAACAGGAGAAAAAAAAAATACCCTGCTAAAGAAAATATCCTGCTACGTGGAAACAGCACCTAACCCTAGATTTCCCCCACAGCACCTCTTGTCATTCGGCACGGCGACCATTTGCTATCTCTCTCTCTTCCTCCTCTCCCCCTCTCTCTTCTTCCTCTCCTCTTTTCCATTCTCTCCTCTCTCTTTGCCGTTCAGTACGCTCTATTCTACACAACTCAATGCCCTCTCCTCTTCTCCCTCTTCTCTTCCCCTATTTGCCTATCGCTTCTCTCTCTTTCCCCTCTTTCTTACTCTTCTCCCCCACTCTTCCTCCTATCCCTCTCTCTTCCTCCTCTCTCTCTCCCCCTCAGTCCCTCCCTTCTCTCTCTCTCCCTCTCTCCCTTCTCTCTCTCTCCCTCTCTCCCTTCTCTCTCTCCCTCACTCCCTTCTCTCTCTCTCTCCCTCCCTCAGTCCCTCTCTCTCTCTCTCTCCAGTATAATTGTCATTGGTGATGAATTAGGCTGCCTGCAGTAAAAGAAGCATCGATAAGGATCCCATAATCCCCATTGATTCCAAACACACATGCACATGAACACACACACTCACTCGTACACGAAAACGCTCACACAGTGACACATGCAGGGACATAAGCACACGCACATTACACCCGTTCACTCTCTCTCTCTCTCTCTCTCTCACACACACACACACACTCTAAAGCAATGGTTCTTAACCTTTTTTCTTAAAGCACCCCCTTACCTCTGTCCAAGACAAGCCGCGCACCCCCAACCCAAACTTCTACACGCGTATACGCACAAAAATATTATTTAAGTGAATATGAAATACAGAATATTAAATGAATCTGGCTTAAAACATTTACCAATACCTTGATAACTTTACATGGGGAGCAAAACATGTTTTCATTTGATTTAATTTGGTCTGATTATAATGTTTGCTAGCAGAATTTTGGTCACAACCTCAACACAAACAAAATTCCGTGCACCCCCTGGAATCTCTGGCGCACCCCCAGGGGGTGCCCGCACCCCAGGTTAAGAACCACTGCTCTAAAGCACATACATGCACGCCCACACCCACCCACCCACATGTATACACACATGACGCATGCACACACAAACATTTGTACACTTAAACACTCTTCTTCTGATTACTACAACCACACACATGCAGACACACAAGCACTTACTTGCATGCCTCCTTGCCGACTGATGATCTCCTCTAATAGATGGACCAGGAGCATA
>NC_085868.1:53689304-53696804 GCF_034702125.1 Engraulis encrasicolus | reverse complement strand
TTCCCCCGGGACAACTTAAAAGAGAGAATCATGACCATGCATGCTCACGTTTGGCACGCTCTCTCACTCACACACACAGGCATTAGTTCCCCTGGGATGACTTTAAGGGAGAACCTTGACCATGAATCTAGATACAAACATGTGCGCGCACACACGCTCACACACACACACACACACACACACACACACACACACACACACACACACCCACCCTTACACACACACACACACACACACACACACACACCTTCCCCCGGGACGACTTGGCCGTGCTAGCAGCTGTATACGCAGGATGTTGTGGCCAGATAGCGTTTCAGACTGGCATCGATGAACCAAACCTCACACACACGAAAATAAAAACACACTCACACACACAGAAAAACACGTACTACACACACACACACAATATAGACCCCACACATATACACACCCGAAGATAAAAGCACACAGTACATGCACAACAAATACAACAACATAAATATGCACATACCACATATGCCAAAAATGGGCAAACACACTCATATATAAAACACATACCACAAACTCACACAAAGACTAATAAGTAAAAGTTTGAATAAAGCAGAATGATGCACAGGAATAGTGAAAAGCGCTGCTTCTTGCTATTTCAGTTTGTCTCCATGGCAACGATCTGATGACAAGTTCAGTATTTTCTCACAGACAAACAGATGGTGTGATTAATTAGCATGGCTAGCAGATACCCACACAGCTAATAAATTAGCATGGCTAGCAGATACCCACTCACGCAGCTTACTTAGCTGACGCTTTCATTTATTCGAAGCGACTTACAACCATTATTTTTCAGTGATATTGGTTACAGTCCCTGTAGCAATGTGGGGTTAGGTGCCTTGGTCAAGGGCACTTCAGCCATGGATGGAGATGTAGGGAGAGGTCAGGGGGGATTATAACTACCAGGACCCACATAGAGACAGACAAGACAAGAAGTCAAGGAAAGGTGATATATTGGCAGCACGTTGTTACAATGGCGTTTGGAAGTCATGACAGGGAAAGTCCTGGGATAGACGAAAACAAAGCCAAATGGGAAAAAAACTCAGAAGATCAGAAACAAGGACATCTAAAGGCAATTTAGCAGAGGTTCCAGCAAACTCAGTTCAGTCACAGTTCAAACAACGTAGAGACGTGGAGTCCTGTGGCATCCAGTGATGAGGCCAGATACAGAGGGCATTTCTCAAAACCTAGTTTGCACACTTCCAATTGTATTCAGCCTAATTAGTGATTGGATACTCTTTATTAGTCACACCCAGTGATTAGATAGACTGGGCATGCTAATTAGGCTGATGCACTAGGTTTTGAGAAATAGCCAGAGTGTGGGGTGAGTGGAATTTAAATTTTCAGTTCAAGGTAAGTTTAACATTTCAACAATGTGCAGGTAAGCGTGACAACCAATCAGGGGAGAGAGAGTGAGCAGTGATGACAGATTGGTTGGGGTGAAGGGAAGGAAGGATGATTTTAGACCATTTTCATTGTAGGGGGGTGATTTCAGACCAGTTTCATTGTAGGGGGGTGATTTCAGACCATTTTCATTGTAGGGGGGTGATTTCAGACCATTTCCGTTGTAGGGGGGATGGTTTTAGACCATTTTCATTTATTGGGATGATTTCAGACCATTTTCGTTGTAGGGGGCTTGATGTCAGAACATTTTCATTGTAGGGGGGATGGTTTTAGACCATTTAGACCATCATGGGGGGGGGGGGGGGGTTTAGACCATTGTCATTGAGGGGGATGATTTTATACCATTTTCATTGAGGAAGGATGATTTTAGACCATTGTGGGGGGGGTGATTGTAGACCATTTTCATTGTGGGGGATGATTTTAGACCATTTTCATGGGGGGGGGGGGGGTAATTATCCACCCTCGCCCGCGTTTTCATCCACCCTTTCCTTTTCTCACTACTCTCTACCCATCTATCTATCCTCTCTTCTATCTATCCTCTCTTCTCTCTATCCTTTCGTCCTACTCCACCTCTCTATCCTCTCTTCCTCCTCCATCTCTGTATCCTCTCCTTTCCCTCCAACCTCCTGTGCACCTACCCGGGTGAGGGGGGGTCAGTTCCCCCTCTCCCCCATCCCTCTATCCTCTCTTCTCCTCCATTCCCACCTCTCTCCCTCCCCCATCTGTGTATCCTCTCTTCTCCCTTACCTCTGTATCCTCTCCTCCATACCTCACCCCTCCTCTCCCTCATCCCTCTCCTGTCTTCTCCTCCATCCCCACTTCTCTATCCTATCCTCTCTTCTCCTCCATCCCCATCTCTCTCTCCTCTCTTCTCCTCCATCCTCATCTCTCTCTCCTCCATCCCCATCTCTCTATCCTCTCTTCTCCTCCACCCCCATCTCTCTATCCTCTCTTCTCCTCCATCCCCATCTCTCTCTCTCCTCCTCCATCCCCTTCTCTGTATCCTCCCGTAGGGTGGTTCAGTTCCCCCTCTCCCTCATCCCTCGATCCTCTCTTCTCCTCCATCCCAATCTCTCTCTCCTCTCTTCTCCCTTACCTCTGTATCCTCTCCTCCATACCTCACCCCTCCTCTCCCTCATCCCTCTCTCCTCTCCTCCATTCCCACCTCTCTCCTCTCCTCTCCTCCACCCCCATCTCTCTATCCTCTCTTCTCCTCCATACCTCACCTCTCTATCCTCTCTTCTCCTCCATACCTCACCTCTCTATCCTCTCTTCTCCTCCATCCCCATCTCTCTCTCCTCTCTTCTCCTCCATCCCCATCTCTCTCTCCTCTCTTCTCCTCCATACCTCATCTCTCTCTCCTCTCTTCTCCTCCATCCCCTTCTCTGTATCCCTCCGTAGGGCAGGTCAGTCTACTCCTCTGGGGCTTAGTGGCAATGTGATGCATTAAACATCAGGCGGCCCCATTTCTCTCTCTCTCTCTCCCTCTCTCTCTCTCTCTCTCTCTCTCTCTCTCTCTCTCTCTCTCTCTCTCTCTTCCCTTCTATCTGTATCTTCCCTTCTCTTCCTTCTGTCTCTCTTCCTTTCTTTTCTCTCTCTCTCCCCCCCCTTCTTTCTTCCTTCTCTCCTGTGGTGTCAAAGCAACAAATTTAACATCAGAGCCAGAGACCACAGCAGCTTTACTCTCTCTCTCTCTCTCTCTCTCTCTCACACACACACACACACACACACACACACACACACACACACACACACACACACACACACACACACACACACACACACACACACACACTGCTGTCTGTATCAGGACCATGGGGCTAAGCCTCCTTCCTCTGCCATCCTCTTTAGTGTTTGAACTTCTGGGTCAGCGCTACACTTTATAGGAGACCTTCATGTTCTACACTGCAGTCCACACACACACACACACACTCACGCACCACACACACACAGAGACACACACACACACACACACACACACACACACACACACACACACACACACACACACACACACACACACACACACACACACACACACACACAGGTGACAAAGGGGTAAATTGTCCTGGGCCCAGGGACAGACGGGGATGCAAGAATTGGGGGCTCATTACATTGAATGTATTTGGGGGGGGGGCTTTCAGATGACTTCGTCCTGGTCCCAGTCAAAGCTATCTGTGGCCCTGTGCACACACACACACACACACATCCAAGAGGTAGACACCTTCTGTTCATGCACGTGCTATGGGACAATAGACTATGTTTGGTCAATCCTTTGTTTCCCCTTCGTAATATTTAGCAGTTATGCATCAAGAAGGACGACAGAGGTGGACAGGAAGCGAATGGGGAGAGAGATGGGGAGGGGTCGGCAAATGACCTGGACCGGGAATCGAACCCGGGACAGAAGCATGGCAGACGAGTGCCCCACCGGTAGGCCACAGCAGGGCTGAGGTTAATAATTCCAAAGGTTTTCACATTAAAATCACGAAAAGGGAGCTTTTATGGTGTGCGAATATTTTTTCTACTCTTTCTCCATATGAAATGTTTGATATTCTGCACCTGTAGCTAGTTGCTACTTTGGGATGTGCGCGCACCTTACACTGTTTGATTAAATCAAACAATTGTTAGCCCAGTTTCCATTGACAGTTGAACAATAGTTGACCACTGAACATCGGGGAAGCCCATTTGAAAGTGAATGGAAGTTCTTACAACATTCTAGAGGGCTGTATAGTTTTAATGGCTGTCTGAAGATGCAGATGCAGCTCTATCCGATATCAATCATATATGTGGAAGCATTGATATGGCTGCCTTTTAAGACTGTCACGACAGATATGTTTGTATACAATTGTTTTTTTGTTTTTTTTCTCTTTCTCTCTTCCTTTTCTTTTCCTGCCTATTTTATATTTTATTGTTTTTTATGTATACTATGATGTGTGTCTGCCTATTGGGCCTAGAGTCTGTAATAAAGTTCATATACCGGTATATAGGCCTAACTGACTTTCGCCTGAAGTGACTGTTCCTAGGCAACATTAGAATGTTGTCTTCCACACACCGCGCTCTTCCGTCTTGTTGGTGCGTCTCCGAAGTAATCAAGTAGGTTAGTTAGGAAATCACACTCATTTTTCTTCTTCTTTCTTGTTCTTTTCTTTTTATTTCATCATTGCAGGGACTGTCACACTAATTAAATACTGTAAAAAGAAAAGAACAAGAAAGAAGGAAAAAAAACTGAGTGCAATCCATTTCCCAACTAACCTACAAGATTAGAATGTTGGACAATAATCACCATGGAAACAGAAGATGACAGGCTGGGGGTGGGGTGGGCACTTCTTAAAGGTCACAGGACAAAAGAGGAAGTTAATTAAGTGTGTGTCATGAGGTCTGCACCTCAATGGAGTTTTCACCAAAGTGCACTAGCTTGGTCTCATCTAGGGCTGCACGATTATGGAAAAAATCATAATCACGATTATTTTGGTCAAAATCGTAATCACGATTATTTTGGTCAAAATCGTAATCACGATTATTTTGGTCAAAATCGTAATCACGATTATTTTGGTCAAAATCGTAATCACGATTATTAATCACGATTATTGTTTTTTTTTTGCAGATTTTTGTTTTAAAATTATAACAACATGAAATATAACCAAGAATGAATTATATATGGGATGAGCAAAATAAAATGAATTGTAATAATTATTTAAAGGCAATAGCATGAAACTTAGGTGGACAGATTTTTTGGCCAGAAACACCAGCCTGTCAGTATGTTCTAGCTTAAAGGACGCTCTCAAAAGTTGGTCACTATTGCCACAATTAAATCACGATTGAAATAACGACTTCGATTTCATGATTTTATCACGATTTTCGATTATTTTCGATGAATTGTGCAGCCCTAGTCTCATGAATGTACGACTGCAACATTTCACCTCACCAGTCAGCTGTCATGAAAACGGCACCTGAGAGAGTGCAACTGAACAGCCGAGATGGAGCTCACAGACAGACTGTCAAGACTTGTCACAAGATTGTGAAGATGCAGCAAGTCGTGTGTGTGTGTGTGTGTGTGTGTGTGTGTGTGTGTGTGTGTGTGTGTGTGTGTGTGTGTGTGTGTGTGTGTGTGTGTGTGTGTGTGTGTGTGTGATATATGAATGTGTTTTTCAGTGAAATATATGAGTGTGCTCCTGACAGAACAAGAAAGGAAGGCAGACGAGCATTAGCTCCACAGAGAGAGAGAGAGAGAGAATGGAAGAGAAAGAGAGAGAGAGAGAGAGAGAGAGAGGGAACAGAAGAGAATGAAAGAGAAAGATAGAGAGAAACAATAATTTCTCATTACTGTGCAGTCACCAGGATGAGTGGCAGTGAAAGGGAGACAAGAGCAAGAAGAGAGAGAGAGAAAGAGCGAGGGAGACAGAGAGAGGGACCGAGAGAGATAGAGAGACACAGAGAGGGAGAGGGACAGAGAGAGAAGAGAGAGAATGAGGGAAAGGGGGAGTGGGAGAAAAATAGAGGAAGGAATGAATGAAAGATAGGAACCCAATTAAAAACTGGGAGGATGACAATCGCCACGCTTTCAGCAGTCGCCCCAATGGTGGAACACCTCCTCGCCGTCCCTTTCTCTCCATCTCTCTTTCTTTCTCTCTTAATCCCTCTCTCTCTCTGTCACTCCTTGTGTCTGTTCTTTACTTCTCTCTTCCATTTATCCATTCTCTCCATCTTTCTTTCTTTCCCTCTTCATCCTTCTCTCTCTGTTACCCCTCATGCTTTTTCTTTACTTCTCTCTTCCGATCATCCTTTGTTTTCTAGACCATGTCCTCTCGCCTCCTCATACAAGTCAGTGGTGTACAGTATATGAACACACACACACGCACGTGTCTGCACACATTTCTTATCTTCTCTCACCCTGGGGCTTCAGAAGACCTGCTTGCCCTGAGAGACAGAGGGAGAGAGAGAGAGAGAGAGAGAGAGAGAGAGAGAGAGAGAGAGAGGGAGGGAGAGAGAGAGAGAGATAAGAAAACAAAGTATGTGAGGAACAATGACAGAGAGAGAGAGTGAAGAGGAGTTGGCAAGGGAGAGGAGTAAGAGAGAAGAGGAGATTGGGTAAGGGAGAGAGAGGTAGACAGATATAAGAGAGAACAGGAGGAGAGAGAAGAGGAGGGGGAGTAAGAAAGAAAGAGTGATAGAAGAGAGAGAGATAGATAGAAGAGAAAGGGAGCGAGAGGATAGGATATGGGGTATATGAAAGAGAGATAGAAGAGAGTGATGGAGAGAGAGAGATAGAAGAGAGTGATGGGGAGAGAGAGATGGAAGAAAGAGAGATAGATATAGATCGAAGAGAGTGATGGAGAGAGAGATAGAAGAGAGAGAGGAGTGGGAGTAGGAGCAGCCGTCTGATGAGGTGTGTGAGATAAAGAGAGAGATAGAAGAGAGTGATGAAGAGAGAGATGGAGAGAGAAGAGAGGGAGAGAGAGAGAGGGATATAGAAGAGAGAGAGAGTGATGGAGAGAGAGGAGTGGGAGTAGGAGCAGCCATCTGATGCAGAGGCGATTCTAGGGTCAGGTGGGGCCCCAAGCAAAAAATGCAAAATAATGAACATTTGGACCAAAATCGCCACTACTGTGGTAAAGTGTGGGCTGTTATTCACTATCTAGAGCAGTGATTCTCAAAGTGTGGTCCGGGGACCACCAGTGGTCCGCGACAGAGCTCAGGTGGTCCTCAAAGGGATTTCTTCTTTTCCAAGATAAGCAAGCTGAAGGCTATATTTGTAACATTATTACAAAGCCAAACATGTCTGAAATCATATTTTCACCACAATAAGGCTTTTAAATATGAATAAAAAGTAGGCCCAAGTGATCTGCATCAAAAATGAACAGTGTCGAATAGTACCCGTCAACTGTCAATTCAGTTAATAGGTGGTCTCTGAACATTTTTGGGGGGACAAAATGGTCCCCGGTCTGAAAAAGTTTGATAATCACTGATCTAGAGGCTTGGGGGCCCCAAGCGGCTGCCTGCCTTGCCTGGTGGCAATATGCGCCTCTGATCTGATGAGGTGTGATTTGCCGCCTGATTTCCCCCGTCTGA
>NC_085868.1:53679304-53684304 GCF_034702125.1 Engraulis encrasicolus | reverse complement strand
AACATATCACACCCAAACAAACAAACAATACTAAAACAATAATATGCATAACACATAAAAGAAAAGAAAAATACATAAAAAATAATAAATAATAATACATAGGCCTACTGAAATAAAAAAAGGGGGGGGGGGTGTTCACCTTGATTGCTATCTTATATTATGTACGTCGTATGTAACTATATGCTTAACCCATATAAAGAACGACAGGTGTCCATCTCCTAAGGAATAGGGGTAATTTTAGCTGAAGGATGGCAGTACCTGACATGTTTTGATGGTGTAGATTCCGTCTTCCACATGGATGTTGATGCTGATGTCAATATTGACAGGTTGCTCATACCTCCTCAGTGAGAGGGTGAAGTCTCTCTCCTCCTTCTCACTGTCTCGATCATTTTAAAAACTCACAAATGACGTAGATGTTAACATTGGTGTTGTTTAAACTGAGGAGCAAGCGCACACACCTGACCTGCGCTCGTGTTGGAACGCGTTCCTTAAAAACTTTGTTGTGACCAAAGACAGAAAACCCTATCACTGACTTTTGGGAAGAGGATTTTCAGCGATAAAGTCGAGCTAATATTATGGCAATCAGCTATGATGCTGTTCGGCAAAACCCAATCGGAATTTAAATATATTTTTTTGGTCTTTTTGACTATATTCATAATAGTACAGTGTAGATGGTGAAAGGAAGTGAGTTGGGAGAGAGAGATGGGGAAGGATTGGCAAAGGACTTAGGCCGGGAATCGAACTCGGGTCGGCCGCATCGCAAACGTGTGCCCTACCATATGCGCCACGGTAGGGCCAGCTTAGTTCGCTTTTTATGCTTAAAGGGATACTGTCCCATTTTTGGAAATAAGCCTATTTTACACCTTCCCTTGAGATAAATAATTAACAGGGATTAAAGTAAAAAAAAATCCTGAGCCTGAACTTTTTGGTGCGTCCACGCGACCCTATTCGATACACGGTGAAACGAGAATTTCATTGCTTTTTAAGCTTAGTATTTACACTTATGTTTGTCTTATTTATCTTATTCTGATGTGGGTGCCATGTCAGGGTCAAAATGACTTTTGCAACTCGAATAGGGCCTACCAAGGAGACCAAAAGGGTGTAGCGATAATCATTATTACATAATTACATACTTATTATGCATAATATTGTAGTTACATAGGCCATTTCATCACAAAAGCATGAGAAAAGTATGTGTAGCAGAATATGACCAACAAAGATTGAAATACCATGACATGTTAGATACATAACAGAGGTAAAAGCATAATCTTTGGTTACTTAGGCCTAAGTGTTTAATCCTGCCTTTAAAAAAAAGAAAATGCAAATGCCTGGACATGGCTGAATAATAATGCAAAATACCTTTAGTTTTAACGAATTACAAATGCAAATCAACTTAATTCATTAATGTCATTTTGGTGGCTACTATGGACTAGATGTTGTCTGTGTCTGTAGATAGATGGGTTCTAGGTTTCTCAGCTGTACAGTCAGTCTGAATAGAGCCTTGGATAGAGCTAGCTCTAGGTCAGAATTTGTAGTGCCTGCCCTGTAAATATTTTGGCTACTCTCCTATGGGGCTATTCTCAGAAAAAAGACTGCCTTGCTTCATCATCAAGCTCAAGTTGTTCTGTCCATCACCATATAGCAGTATTATTTTTAGCCTCCAATCAATGACTAGAATTCCACTGAAAACTAAAGCCCATTAACAGATTGTTAAACGCCATCAACAAGCCATTAGGCCTATGTGACATATTATTTAACGATCTCACAATCATCATGAAAACGGCAACTTGAGATGAATGTAGACTAAAAACGTGCCAATGACAGGAATTATACACCCAACAACCAAACCTGTATTATACTACAGCTAGTGGGATGAAACTTGCTGCTGTCTGCATGCAGACTGCCATCTTGCTAGGCGCTATTTGAGTCACTTTTAAGTTGAACACAGCGCCAATGTCAATACTTTTGCATTTATTTTTCCATCGGAGATAATATCAGTTAATATGTAGGTAGTGTTTATTACAAGTAACCCGACTCCTCTTAGCTAAAACATTAGCATAAAAGTTCGGTAGTTAGCGCGCTAACAAAACTCAGCATGAGTGTGGCATCTGCAACCCTATGCTGAAGTGAAACTAAGCTTTTTTGTTAAATTCTAACTAATAACAAATTATTCTCTTACTGTTGGTGTTCTCACAAGTAGTTGTAGACTGAAGCACATCTTCCTACAACCTCTTCCAACAACCCCAGAAAGTAATCTGGTGATTGATTCATGAATCACGCTATCCAGCCATTATTTTGAATGGAACTACCGGTAGCATAATGCACAGGCAGTGGTTGACATTAGGAGATGAGACACAGATAAACGGTCCGCTCGACCGCTCCACACTCCGGGAGATGCTGTGACAGCTCTGTGTTAAGTTCTAAGTTGGGTTCAGAAATTATGAAAAGACACAGAGGGATCGAACGTCTGTGGAAAAAACAGAACCTTGTGTGTTGTGGAGAGCTAAAGCACTGAGCAGAGAAGCTCTATCAACACTGTATGCTTATCGACATTCTGTAGGCTATGTCCAAACACACAATGTCCAGTTCCATTTATGTTTTTGACGACAGCGGCATCACCAATCCATAGCATGCAGTTTAGCAATCTTAACAGATATTTCTGCTCATAGAGCAATAAACGGTGCAAGGTGCCTTGCCATGTAGAGCGAGTTGTTGACACTGCTCTGTGACCGCGGCATGAGAACGGCGAGTCGGCGACTGCTCGTAGACCGCCGGCTCTGTGGTCCGACTCGAGCGAGATACTGAAGTAGCACGCTTTCCTAAGACCTGCCCCCTTCTTCTTCTGATTGGTTAACAATGTTAGTTTTAGTGAGCTCCTTTACTACCATTGGCTGACAAACACAAGAAGGATTTCGACGGTCGTTTTTTTTTTTTTTTAAATTGCCGTCAATTTATTTTCGATTATTTTTTTAAATCAACGGGCAATCACTAAAAGCCGGAAATCCGGTATATGCCGGAGAACTTTAATCCCTGATAATACGTTTTTACCGTTCTCCTGTACTTTCAACAGTTTTCTAGTTATGACAGTGCAAATTTTACCTCCAAGCTAGCAATTAACATTGAGTCCTATGAGACCAGTTAGCCGCGAGCTGGTCTCATAGGACTCAATGTTAACTGCTAGCATGGAGGTAAAATTTGCACTGCCATACCCCGAGAACGGTTGAAAGTACAGGAGAACGGTAAAACCCTATTATTTAACTCAAGGGGAGGTGCAAAATAAGATTATTTCCAAAAATGGGACAGTGTCCCTTTAAGACTGCCATATTGCCTATGCAGAGCTCTAACAAACTTGCCAGTGAACTGCGTATGAACTGCATGCCTGACAGAGTGACAACTTTGATGGCCTTCTTTGTTTGGCCAAGTTTGCATGTTCACACTCTCCACTGTCTTTGTTTGGCTCATCCATTCAGCGTTGTTTGTTTGTTTGTTTGTTTTGAGTCGTTTTTAATCTAGTTTGGGCTCGAGATGACGTGCTGTGGCATACAAATGCAGCGGAGAAATAAACAACTATGTGTGTGTGTGTGTGTGAAATAAACAACTGTGTGTGTGTGTGAAATAAACAACTGTGTGTGTGTGTGTTTGTGTATGTGAGATAAACTGTGTGTGTGTGTGTGTGTGTGTGTGTGTGTGTTTATGAGAAATAAACAACTCTGTGTGTGTGTGTGTGTGTGTGTGTGTGTGAAATTAACAATTCCTCAAAGCACTTTGGTCTGCCAGCAGAATGAGAACACAACAGAGCTATCCGGCTTACATCGGCTTTCTCAGTGTGTGTGTGTGTGTGTGGCTTACAATGTCTCTCTCAGTATGTGTGTGTGTGTGTGCGTGTGTGTATGTTTGGCTTACAACGGCTTTCCCAGTGTGTATGTGTGTGTGGCTAACAATGTCTCAGTGTGTGTGTGTGTGTGTGTGTGTGTGTGTGTGTGTGTGTGTGTGTGTGTGGCTAACAATGTATGTCTCTCTCACCAGCTACATATGATGAATGAATTTCACAGGCAATGCCAAACACACACACACGTACACGCGCGCGCGCACACACACACACACGTTTCCTAGACACACACATTGCACCATATCACAGGGCTTTACATTGGCATGAGACCATGCGAAACATCAAAGAAGTTAATTAAAAGATTGCTCAGCATGTTTGAAAAAATACTAAAGAAATGAAAAGAGGTACTTAATTAGTGTGTTATAATGTGTGTGTGTGTTGTAATGGTGTGTGTGTGTGTGTGTGTGTGTGTGTGTGTGTGTGTGTGTGTGAAATGAAAAGAGGTACTGAAGTAGTGTGTTATGATGGTCTCTCTGTGTGTGTGTGTGTGTGTGTGTGTGTGTGTGTGTGTGTGTGTGTTATAATGGTGTGTGTGTTTGTGTGTGAAATGAAAAGAGGTACTTGATTAGTGTCATTAAACTTCAGCAGAAACTGCAAAGCGATCAGAAGAATTGAGTCTCAGTGCTGCGTGGCTGTGAAGTCTGATCTGGCTTTCTGTGAGTGTGTGTATGTGTGTGAGTGTGAGTGTGAGTGTGTGTGTGTGTGTGTTATAATGGTGTGTGTGCGTGTGTGTGTGTGAGTATGTGCGTCTATGTGTTTGTGTTATAATGCTGTGTGTGAGTATGTGTACGTGTGTGTGTGTGTGCCTGTGTGCATGCACTGAGTACTGTTAGACAGCTATTAAGGATATCAACCAGTGCTAATAAAATCAAATGAAATGAAATGTAATTAAATTTAGTAATGAAATTCTAATTGAATAAAAGCTCATGAGTGCAGCCCCAGGCTGTTGGGTTATCTTGATTAGAGGACTGAATGGGATGGAAATAAAAAACAACTTTATATTCCTCCCTTTTTCAATGACAGACTTCTGACTTTTAAAATCTCGTTATTGAACCATTGCATGGTCTATACGTCCACGAAATGGACAACCGCACCCCCCACTCAACACCCT